>NC_064422.1:5662500-5962500 GCF_023375975.1 Astyanax mexicanus
GTCCTTTTTCTGTAAACAGTAGATGAATTTTGTTGCTGATGTCACTAACAGTATTTTTAGGGTTTTCTTTACAGCACTCACAATGTTTCTGTCATCAACTGCTGTTCTTTCCCTTGATCTACCTGTTCATCACCTGTTATTTAGTACACCAGTGACGACTTTCTTCTTCAGGATATTCCAAACGGTTGTACTGGCTATGGCCAATATTTGTTCAATGATTCTGACTGAACCATTTCAGCTTCACAGTTGCTTGTTTTTCACTCAAAGGCAGCTCTCTGGTTTTCATGGTGGTTACTCCTCTAACTATAAATGCTCAGTCTGCACAGATAAAACCCAAATCTGAAACTGAGCACTGTTTATTGTTTGAATAATCAATGTACCAAGAAACACATCTGGGCCACAAAACACACCTGACACCAGTCACAAGAAAAATAAGTGGAATCAGACAGAAGGTGTTATTTTCTGAACTGTGTATCAGATCCAGATCTAAATACCTGAAAATAAAATCTGAAATGTTGATATTTTGTCTCATATTAATCTTTTAATATCAAATTCAAATGTTTTCAGTCTACAGCTGAAATAATGGGACTGACCTCACTTTTCCAATACTTTGGAGGAAACTGTATAAAGCACACTGACAGTATATATGCTAAGCAATACAATAAATTCTGTGTACTTTGCAACAGATAACTTATGTTTTGACAGACAATGTGAGTTAACTTTGTAAGTTTTCAGGCATTTAGAGGTCTCTCAGAATAGATGAATTTAAGGAAAACTCTGCTCGTTCACAAGGTAACACCTCACATCTTATAGAAGGGTGGGGTTTCCAAAGCCATCCCCTAAGGAAACACTTCATGATCAATAAACAGTGTTTCACAAAAGTGAGTACATCTTTTTATGGGACAACACTGAAAAAATGACACTTTGACACAACGAAAAGTAGTGTGTGTGCAGCTTATATAACAGTGAACATTTATTCTTTCTTCAAAATAACCCAATATACAGCCATTAATTAAAGTGAGTACACCCCTTAGTGAAAGTTCCTGAAGTGTCAATATTTTCCAGAACTGTCTTAAGTCTCCTGGGCATGGAGTTTACCAGAGCTTCACCTGCTGCCCTCATGCAGCCCCAGATCATGGCATTCCCACCCCCATGCTTGACTGTAGGAATAACACACTTATTTTTGTACACATGCTTGAGACTATCTTTATTATTTAATCAATTAATTAATCGTGTTCTCATCAGACCAGACCATAGAGGACATGGTTATAGTAATCAATGTCCTTTGTTGACATGTCTTCAGCAAACTGTGTGCGGGCTTTCTTGTGTACAGACTTCAGAAGAGTCTTTCTTCTGAGATGACAGCCATGCAGACCAGTATTGTGTAGTGTGCGGCATATGGGCTGAGCATTGACCCCCCCACCTCTTTAATTTCTGCAGCAATGCTAACAGCACTCCTCGCCCATTTTTGAAAGACAGCATTTGGACGTGACGCTGAGCTTCACGTGCACTCAGCTTCTTTGGACGACCAACGCGAGGTCTGTTCTGAGTGGACCCTGCTCTTTTAAAATGCTGGATGATCTTGGCCGCTGTGCTGCAGTTCAGTTTCAAGAGAGTTCTTTGCCATGAGGTGCCATGTTGGAACTTTCAGTTACCAGTATGAGAGAGTGTGAGAGCTGTACTACCAAATTGAACACACCTGCTCTCTATGCACACCTGAGACCTAGTAACACTAATGAGTCACATGACATTTTGGAGGGAAAGTGACAAGCAGTGCTCAGTTTGGACATTTAGGGGTGTAGTCTCTTAGGGACAGAGGTGGAAAGTAACAAATTACATTTACTCACATTACTGTAGTAGATTTTATTAGTAATTTGTACATTTTAAAGTAGTTTTTAAAATAGGTAATTTTACTTTTACTCAAGTTCATTTTGACACAAGTAATTTACTTCGCTACATTGGAAAACTCCCCGTTACTGAGTAAAAAATTAAATGAATAAAAAAAATAAAAATAGTTTTTTTTCTCCATGGCAGCGCAGCTGAACTTTTCCTAGCAGTGTTTATTACGATTATTGGGAGAGACACTGTGTGAATCAGCTGTGCTCTGGGGAACTGGTGTTCTGTCAAGTTATGCTACCCATCGATATGTGCTTCTTTTTTTGTATGATTTCATGTTTTTAATGATATTTCCTTAAGTTTTTATTGGGAACATTAAACAGTCTGCTTGAATGTTAAAAAAAACATGTAAATAGCAGTTAAAGCATAGCAATGGCAGTTATAAAAATAGGGTTTATAGTCACCTATATGACCATAACTTTTTAACAGTAAATAAAAAAATGCATAGAATCATAGATACCTATGCCGCTTGTTCTTGAAAATATTTTATGGGGTGGTCTGAACAAATACTGCCTGAAAGGTCCAAATTATTATTTGGAATAATAATTCATTAAAAAGTTTTATTTTATGATTTGTACTTTTTTTTACATCAAATAAATAAAAGTAACTATGTAACTTTTACTCAAAGTACATTTTAAATTAAGTACTTTTTTACTTTTACTCGAGCAGATTTTTAGATGGTTACTTTTACTTTTACTTGAGTAGAATTTTAGCAAAGTAAAGCTAATTTGACTTCATTACAATTTTTCTGTACTTTTTCCACCTCTACTTAGGGGTGTACTAACTTCCGTTGCCGGTGGTTTAGACATTAATGGCTGTATATTGAGTTAATTTAAGGGAAAAATAAATTTACACTGTTATATACAGTAAGCTGCACACAGATGACTTTTCATTGTGTCAAAGTGTAATTTTGTCAGAGTTTTCCCATGAAAAGATATACTTAAATATCTGCAGAAATGTGAGGGGTATACTCACTTTTGTGATGTACTGTATATAATGTTATTTCATGATATTTGGCACATAAGTGTAAAGTAGTGTAGTGAATTTCATGCAGAATTGAGCAACATATTTCAGTCATTATTTTGCACGTTCTATCAGATTGTCGTTTCACTGCAGTCATCTGGCTTTAATCCTGCGCCGACAAATTAATCTGTCCTTTTGTTAATTTGTAAGAAACTTAAGAAATGGCTCGAGTCATTAATAAAATGCGCAGTCGTGCATAAAAGAGAAATTTATTTGGCAAGTAGCCAAGGAAACAAATCAAACGGCTAATTTCTACAGGATCTTTAGAATCTTAGTAATTAAAAAGGGGAAGTGAACTGATTAATTAATTATTCTCTTACTTCCAGACTCAGTCGCTGAGCCAGATGTGCCTCCGTGCCTCGCCCAGGAAAGCTCCTTCCCCTCCCTGTGGAACGACCAATGATTCAGAGGCAGAGCCAGGAAGTTAGAATGTAGCACTTTGGATTGGATGAGCAGTAAAAATTTAATTCCATATAATAATAATAATAATGAATTGTTTACTGTACATTATCTCTTATTTGTCTCATGATTGTTTGGCAACACGCCATTATAATTAGACAATAGATAATCCTCTTGTACACCACGATACGATTCGTTATTACTGATTCACACCTCATTATCACTTCACAGGAAATACAGCTCGCTCTCCTTAACCCCTTCAGACCTGAATTACAGTATGATGAACAGGTACAGTGATGAACAAAAAATAAAAGAATGCTGTTTACTAGGGGTGTAATGGTACAGAAAATTCATGCTTTGGTTCACATTTCGGTATTGACCCCATGGTTCGGTATGTTTTCAGTACGTTTTCAGTACGTCTTCGGTACGGTTGGTGTAAAAAATAAAGTGGCTGGGCATTCTGTACAACCTCACCTTTATTAACCTCATAATAACAATGAATCTTCATTATAATCACGTTTTGTTTTTTGGATGGAATGAAACCAGAGTTCTCTCCTATTGTCAACAACATTACTTTAACTGTTTAAACTACAAATAATTCATCCTAAGCATATTACTTGATGCATTTCAGTTTTTTAAGAAATATCAGCTTTAGATTGTTAAAATTACATTATATAAGTGGTGTCATCTGTGAGAGAGAGAGAGAGAGAGAGAGAGAGAGAGAGAGAGAGAGAGAGAAAAAGAAAGAGTGTGAGAGAGACAGACAGACAAACAGAGAGTGTGTGAGAGGGAGCGCGCAAGTGAGCAAACAAGAGAGAAACATAGAGAGAGAGAGAGAGAGAGAATGATAGACAGAGAATGAGGCTGCGAGCGAGAGAAAGACTGACCGCAAGAGAGAGCGAGAGAAAGAGGCCATGAGCGAGAGAGAGCAAGAGACAGAAAGACCAACAGCCAGCGAGAGAGAGTGAGAGACAGAGAAAGACCGACTGTGAGCGAGAGAGAACAAGAGACAAAGAGAAAGACCGACTGTGAGCGAGAAAGAACGAGAGACAGAGAAAGAGACCACGAGCGAGAGAGAACGACAAACAAAGAGAATGACCGACTGTGAGTGAGAGACAGAGAAAGAAGCCGCGAGAGACAGAGAGAAAGACCAACCAAGAGTCAGAGAGAACGAGAGACAGAGAAAGAGCACGCAAGCGAAAAAGAACGAGAGACAGAGAGTAAGATCGACCACAAGAGAGAACGAGAGACAGAAAGATCGACCACAAGAGAGAACGAGAGACAGAGAAAGAGACAGCAAGCAAGAGAGAATGAGAGACAGAAAAACAGACCGCAAGCAAGAGAGAATGAGAGACAGAGAAAGAGACCGCAAGCAAGAGAGAATGAGAGAACGAAAAAGAGACCACGAGCGAGAGAGAACGAAGGACCGAGAAAGAGAGCGTGAGAGAATGAGAGACAGCACAAATAAGAGAGAAAAGTGACCGTGAGTGAGTGAGAGAGAGAGCGAGAGAGAAGGAGAAACAGAAAAAGAGACCGCGTGAGAGAACGAGAGACTGCGAGCGACAGAGAACAAGAGACAGAGAAAGAGACCGCGAGCGAGAGAAAAAGAGAAAGAACGACCATGAGCGAGTAAGGGAGAATGAGAGACAGCACAAATGAGTAAGAGAGAGAAAAAGACCGCCAGCAGGAGAAAGCGAAAGACTGTGAGCGAGAGAGAACGAGAGACTGCGAGCGAGAGAGAACGAGAGACTGCGAGCGAGAGAGAACGAGAGACAAAGAAGGAGACCGCGAGAGAGAACGAGAGACAGAGAAGGAGACCGCGAGAGAGAACGAGAGACAGAGAAGGAGACCGCGAGAGAGAACGAGAGACAAAGGAGACCGCAAGAGAGAACGAGAGACTGTGAGCGAGAGAGAACGAGAGACAGAGAAGGAGACCGCAAGAGAGAACGAGAGAAAGAGACCGCGTGCGAGTGACAAAGAGAAAGACTGACCGTGAGCGAGAGAGAGTGAGACAGAACGAGAGAGAGAGCGAGAGACAAAGAGAAATACCAACCGCGAGAGAGAGAGAATGAGAGACAGCACAAATGAGAGAGAAAGAGAGACAGTGTGGGCGCCGGTCACTGTGTGCACTCTCCGGTGCACTGTTTTCAGTCGCCCATGTGCTCAGAGCTAAACTTCAGGGCAGGCTATAGGCTGCGGGCTGGGTCAGCAGCGAGTTGCTAATAGCAACAGTGCTACAGCTACACTTTGCGGGTTATTGACCCCCGTACCGTTACAGTTGGCAAAGGATACACGCACCGTTACACCCCTACTGTTTACTGTCTGAAATGCACTCAAAATCAGATGACACAAATACAAAAAAAGCCCCAGGGCATGTGGACAGACTGGACCCACAGACTGCCCCACAGACTTTTGCCAGTCTTTGGCTCCAAACTATGGTTCTGTGTGTACCCCTGTCTGTCCCAGTTTTAGTTCCTGTCTCATTTCTGTTTCTGTCCCTGCATTTGTTCCAGTTCTTGTCAGTGTTATGGTTTCTGTTATTTTGTCCACCTATGTCCAGTCTGTGTCCCAATCTTTTGTCCAGCCCCCTGTCAAGTCCTCTGTCCAGTCTCTCTTCCCCGCATTTAGAGGGGGCTACTGTGACGTTCTGTGTCCTTCCTACTCTGTTTTTGTATTTTTCTGCTCTCATCCTGTTTTCTTTTCTTTGTTGTTCTCCTTGTCACCACCCTGGTCTTCATTTTTATTTTTTTGTTAAACAATTAATAATATCTTTAATTACCTCAATTAATAATTAGTTAAGGCACGTACCCTTATTGTAAAGTGTTACTGAATAAAAAATATATATAAATGACAAAACATTATGTATCATTTCTATGTATCATTCCCAAGCTCAGAGATAGCTTTAAAATCATGGTTGTCATTCTTCTTGCATGGAGAGTGACATTTGCATGATTCCACCTAGTGCTTCTTTTTTTTTTTCCAGTGACAGGAAAAGGTTGTGGCCTCTCGTTATATGGTACCATTTTATCTACATCCCTGGCATTTATGCTTCTGCTGAGGATGATATACAGCTGCTGTGAAAACATGCCAGAACCAACATTTAGACGCAAACTTCATGAGTCATGGACCATATAGCTGTAGGACAACGCAAGCTGTTTGTGGTTCCAGACTCCAGATCATTTCCAATGCAATGATAAAAAATATCCAGTACAAAAAAAAAAAACACAATTGGTTTGAAATTAAGTCTGTTTTACGTAAAATTTGACATTTCAGAGCATTATTTTTAAAACAGTAGAAGGCTGACTTTCCTCTTCTTCAACCTCTGCAGCAATGCTGGCAGAACTCTGGATATTACGCTGAACATGTGGACTTAACTTCTTTGGTCAGTCCTTGGAAGGCCTGTTTCTAGTGTAACCCCTCCTGGAAAACTGCTGAATGACCTTGACCATCATATTTTGCCTCAGTTTTAGGTTTTTCGTTTTATATGATTTGTTTATATCGCAAATGCTCACATTTCACTTACTAAGTAAGTGTTTTCACTACATTCATTTTCTTACAGTCCGCTGCATCTCGGTGCAAAATACACCTGCAGGCTGACCTTCCACTTCTTCAGCCTTTGCAGCAATACTGGCAGCACTCATGTCTATATTTCTTAAAAGCCAACCTCTGGATATTAGACTGCTTTGGTCAACCCTTGGAAGGCCTGTTCCGAGTGGATCCCATCCTTGAAAACTGCTGTATGATCTTGACCTTTGTGCTACATCTCAGGTTTAGGGTTCTATGATTTGTTTGGTTAAAACTAATAAAAATTCAGGTCTTGAAGAGCCACTAAACGCTAAACCATATATTTTTTCCATTAATATCTGAAATGTGTTTCACATTTCAAGTAATGAAACATACCAGTCCTGCTAACATTTTTTTAAATCATTTCCTAACCTTTAAAAAACGCTTTTATTGTGGTAATTTCTGCCTCTGCAGCACCCTCTCAGGTTCAACTGTGCTATATGTGTGGATGAGTTATTTGGTACGCAGACACAACATCACAATATACAAATCAGTCTATCGATAATACTGCCTTCTGATGACATGCATCCATCTGCATCTTACCGCTATCAGAGGCACACCAATCAGCCCAATCAGCTCTCCTTTCTGCCCTGCCTCTAAACCCATACATCACCCAGTGCCCCTCCCAAACTACTCGTCGACATTTTTTTAAGCATTTTTTAAATACTAGCTAATATCTGGGGGTTTAGTTGCCCTTTACTATTAGAACAAATGATGAATGAGCAGGTGTGTCAATATGTTTGTTCATATATGGTAGTAGTTGTAGTATACTGTATATAGAGAGTGAAGGAAAACTCTTTGGGCCCTATTTTAGCGATCTTCAGTGCACCGGTCTATTGCATATTTTGCAGCTCGACTTGAGGCATGTCGGTGTGTCTTTGGTATCCTGAGAGTGCAAAACATAAGCCATTACAAATTTTTTTTAACGAATCATGGGTGTGTTTTGGGCGTAATGTGAAATAAACTATAAAAAAATAAATAAATCAGTGTGTCACTTGTCATTCCCTTTAAGAGGCAGGTGAGCTCTGACTTTGGCGCGTTTGTATCTTAACAGTGCAGCGCAGCTCATTTAAGGGAAAAGCAATGTTATTTTATTCTTTATTCTGTTTATTATTAATGTAAAAGTCAGGTTTGCACTCATCAGTGCATCTGTGATGATTGACTGTTGCCTAGGTTCAGTTCAGTCAGTGGAGCACCTGTGTTTTCCAGTGGCAAGATAGCAACAAGCCAGAAATTTACCTAAACACACCTCACGTCCAGACCACCACACCCATCAGTGTAGATATATTCCTAAACTCTGATGCTATTTTAACAGTGCAGGAGCAAAGTGTCAAAATACACTGTTGACTGGGTGTAAGATAGCAAAGAGCATCACAATGCACCTTGTGCAGGGTGTAAGATAGGGACCATAGTGTAGTTATATACTGTATATAGACAGGTGGAGTACTCTATATATATGTTTTGAAATGGAAATGGATTTGAATACTGATGAGCAGTGAGGAGCACCTCGAGACTGAATATAAAAGATCAAACCTTTCACATGAAGGATTCCCCTCCTGAATCCGAGCTTCAGCAGCCCTTTCATGGTTTAGAAGTGGGCCAGATGCGGTTACTGGAACCCAGCCTGTTAAGAGTCATGTGACGGTCATATCTCAGCTTAAACGACCACTGCCACAACTGCCCCACCCCTCAGTGCTGGCAATCACCCAGCAGTGCCGGTGGCTGAGGGGAAGCTTTAACAGTGCTGGTTTAATATGGCTGAGATGTGATACCAGGGATGTTAAGGAGTCATATTCAGAACACAGTGCCTTCTGGCCCTCAAAAATATCCAAAAAATAAAGATTATTACTTCTATTTATTATTTATTATATTTATAAGGCTTCAGAATAGACAGGAATTATATTTTCCAGCTTAATCACTTAATATATATATATATATATATTATCTTTTTATTTCCTGTCACGACTGCATGACCTACAGTTTAAATTAATATTATTAATTGATGAACATGCAGCAGCAAGTGTCTTCAGTTTCTGTGAAAATAAGGTTGGGATGTCACTGATGGATGAAACAATAATAGATAAACAATTAGAATAATAAAATAATAACAGTCATTTGAAAAAGTTTGGGCACCCCTACTAATCTTAATTATTTTTAGTTCTAAATATTTGGGTGTTTGCAACAGCCATTTCAGTTTGATATATCTAATAACTGATGGACACAGTAATATTTCAGGATTTAAATGAGGTTTATTGTACTAACAGAAAATGTGCAATATGCATTAAACCAAAATTTGACCGGTGCAAAAGTTTGGGTACCCTTATCATTTTACTACTACATTAAATACTACATTTAACTACTTTTTACTGACTTACTGAAGCACAAAATTGGTTTGGTAACCTCACTGAGCTTTGAACTTCATAGCCAGGTGTATCCAATCATGAGAAAAGGTATTTAAGGTGGCCAATTGCAAGTTGTTCTCCTATTTGAATCTCCTTTGAAGAGTGGCATCATGGGCTCATCAAAACAACTCTCAAATGATCTAAAAACAAAGATTGTTCAACATCGTTGTTCAGGGGAAGGATACAAAAAGTTGTCTCAGAGATTTAACCTGTCAGTTTCCACTGTGAGGAACATAGTAAGGAAATGGAAGACCACAGGGACAGTTCTGGTTAAGACCAGAAGTGTCAGGCCAAGAAAAATATCAGAAAGGCAGAGAAGAAGAATGGTGAGAACAGTCAAGGACAATCCACAGACCACCTCCAAAGAGCTGCAGCATCATCTTGCTGCAGATGGTGTCACTGTGCATCGGTCAACAATACAGTGCACTTTACACAAGGAGAAGCTGTGTGGGAGAGTGAGCAAAGGCACACCTCAGGTGACTCTGTTTGTGGCGTGTTTGCAGAAATGGCTTCTTTCGCATCACTCTCCCATACAGCTTCTCCTTGTACAAAGTGCGCTGTATTGTTGACCGATGCACAGATTTTAGGCTTCAATACCTAGTATGCACCACACACTGACATCACACCCCTTCATGATTACTTTACACTGCACAGGAAGTCAATCACCTGAATATTGATTTCACCTGTTCACCACCCTATATATACCCCAACATTTTACTCTCTTCTTGCACAGTATTGACAGATTTTTCCTTGTACAAAGCGTTGTCCAATTGCCTGGGTTAGACGTCAGTTAGATATCAATGACCCTGATTCTTGCCTGCCCTTTAATACTTTCTTGTTGTGTATGACCTCTGGACTGTTTTTTCCCTATTGCTGCTGTTTTCCAGTGTTGACCTTGCTCATTCTGACTAGCTCTTTGTCTAATACTTTATCTAATAACTTATATTTGGATTTGCATCTGCGCATGTCTGAGTACTGCCTGATCATGACAATAAGAAATATATAAGAAAACATAAAATGATAAAACAGGAGAAAATAAAAGTAAATAAATAAATAAATGTAAAAGAAAGATCTTGAACTCATTATAACTAAACCAGCTGCATGAGAAGATGTGTCCAAGCTGAATTTTATAAAAGGAAATAATCAACAGTAACTTTCAGTGTGAAAGTATGAAAATGCGAACACAATAAACACCCAGTATATTGATTCTGATCTGGAGATTTATAGCTGTTTGGACTGTGATTCAGGCTGAGATGTTCTCCTGTTTAATTAGTGAAATCCAGAGTGGCAGCTGTGGTTAAATCCTGTGTATATCTGGAGGTTGTTTAGGAGGGAAATGAGTGGTCATTTAAACTGTGAGAGAAATGTTAAATGTGGCATTAAAGCACAAGATTAGAGCCAATAGCGTGAGTTTTATGGCTGCTGGTTTCTGGCTCAGTTCTGTCTAGTTTCGGGTGCATTGCTCCGTGCAGCGAGCGGGTCAGTAGTAAATGCTAGTCGTGGACCATATTGGGCAATATTGAATTTGCCATCTGGGGAGCGTGATTTTCAAAAACATTGATTTTTCCCATCCAGAGAAAAACAGCAGGCTAGACCAGATTCTAATGGCAAACAACAAATGAAGGCAAGCAGCGAGAAGTCTTTTTATATTGAATTTCTGAGGCTGCATTACATACAAATATCTAAAGTTTGAACCCACCTTATCATTCAATACTGAAGTCATCCAGACTTTGTGAAGCATTCAGGTGCTCTTATATGGGGTGCTGTTAATTTGTGGTTGATGAAATGTTTCAGACTGACTGACCTTCATTTCTTTAAGCCATTTTTTCTTTGCCATAATATGGATTAGAACAGGGGTGTCCAAACGTTTTTTGTTTGGGACCAGAAAAAGAAATATATTTGAAGTCACGGGGCCACAGACTCTATAGTAAAACAAATAATGAAATATACCACTTTAAATAATACTTTTTTTCCTGATTATTTCATTTACACACCATTTTACTTGATTTACTATCTTTATCTTTGACAGTGTTGTGTAAACTAAGATTTTTCAAATTGATGTTTCATTTCATGATGTCTCTTAATATTAAACTCCTTAATTACGGCAACTTTTAGACTCTTTGGCCCGTTTTTCTGCGCTAGAAATGCGCACCCTCTCCGCTTTTAGACTCTTTGGTCTGCTTTTTTGCGCTAGAAATGCGCACTCTCTCCGCTTTTAGACTCTTTGCCCCGTTTTTCTGCGCTAGAAATGCGCACTCTCTCCGACTCTTTGTCCCGTTTCTGACACCTAGCGTTCAAACTTTGAATCTCACATTATAAAAACTTGCTTAACAGCGGGCCAACTTTCATTCTATTTCTAAAATATCTTGCGGGCCGCTCCAAAAAAGGAAACGGGCCGCAAATGGCCCGTGGGCCGTAGTTTGGACACCCCTGGATTAGAACATTAATCAAATAGAGCTATTATTCACTGTATACCTGTAACTCTACCTCTTCACTACTTTACAACTGATGCTCTTGAACACATTAAGAGACAAGAAATTCACGTAATTAACTCTTGATGAGTTCAGCACAGCTGTTAACTGAAAGCCTGAATTCCAGGTGACTCTACAACATAAAACGGAGAAAATGCCAAGCACTTAAAAATGTGGCTCTTGAAGAATTATAATGATAGTAATCATAATAGTGACATACCATATTTTTGCACTATAAGGTTTATAGGATTATAAGGATTATAAGGCGTGCTATGCAACACTAGTAAGGAATGGGGGTATTGTCATGTTTTCCTTTTAATTCAGCAGTGGTTCGCCCCACGTACCCTGTTTTAATATGGTACAGGCTAAAGGCCGATAATACTCACATCTGAAGCGTGGTTAGCGGGAAATGCTAATGCTGTCCCAGCAGTGCTGCCTGGGGGTTGCAGCAGGCTACAGACCAATAATACTTAACTGAAACTGCTGTATAACGCTGTCCTTCAGCTGAGTGTCTTTACTGCTCCTTAATACCTGACTGGTAAATTTCATGCATAAGGCTCAGCGGATTATGAGGCAAACTGATGATTTTTTGGAGATTTAAGTGGAATTTAAATGCGCCTTATAGTGCGAAAAATAGGGTATTTAAAATAAAAAAAATGTCAAGCCAAAGTTTGTGTATAAGTCTGCCAACTAAATAGGGCTAACCAACTATCAATTATGTACTGGACATTATTAAAGAATCTATAAAGCATTATAAACACATATGGAAATAAGTGGCAAAAATTATTTGTGTTTTAAATTTGTTTTTAGACCATATGATGCACAATGTTAGGTAATGCTTTTACTGGCTTTACTGAAGAATGATCTACTAAGAATTAGGTAGTTGGATTTTACTTAAAATTCCGTTTTACTCTATATTTAGTTGTTTACTCAATTCGTTTGTGTAAATGTTACACAATTATTGACTACTTGAATCTGTCACACCTGGTGTGTCTCTCCCACACTGAGCTCTACCTGCGAACTCCGGTCTACAGACTACGAATACCCAGAATGCACCACACACTGACATCGCACCCCTTCATGACTACATGACACTGCACAGAGCACCTTCACCTGAGTATTGAGATCACCTGTTCACTGCACTATATATATATATATATACACACCCTCATTTCACACACACACCCCTGCTGAGTATTGCAGGTTCTTCTCTCTACAAAGCATTTTTCTGTTGTCAGTGTTTGCCTACCTGTTACGACTGTGTCTTTTTTGTTCCCCTGGTCTGTTTACCGTGTTTATGTTTATTCTCTTTGGCCTTGCTCATTTTGACTACCACTTGTCCTGTGGCTTTATTTTATTTAATCTGCGCATGTCTGAGTTCTGTCTAGCCATGACAGAACCATTTTGTAGTAGGTAAAGTTAGGTAAATCTTGTCAGTGTTAAGTAATAAGTATGTTTTTACTTTACACACTCTAAAGGAAAAATCGAATATTTGCTTGGCCAAAGAAACGTAAATATATAGACCTAAAGTCGAGAAGGTATAATCAATAAACCTCTTCTGTTATTAGTTATTTTTTTCCAACTCTGCCCGTCTCATGGCAACATGGTGGCATATAGCTGGATTGAAAGCCTATTTCAAACCTTCGTTTAGTTCCTTTAGAAAAGTCTTAAACAATGCAGCTTCCTTAGATACTAACTTGTTCCTAAGACACTAACTAGACAGCACAAGTGTGAGGATATACTATATCACTTAGATACAGAGAAAAGTCGCTATGGAATTGGCCTTCTTTTATATGGTTCAATCGATTTTTATACTGAATGAGAGCTATAAAGAGTGATCTTATTTAAAGGTACTGAACATCTATTATGTTGGCTTGGGCATGTGTGAAATACATATGAATACATTCAGTTTGGTGGCTGACAGACAAAAAAGAGAACGGGTGAAAAATGAAGAGAAGTGAATGGGTGTAATAAAGTATAAAGATATAACAACAAGTAAACAAGTGTGCATTACAACAGTAAATTTGTGTGTAATAATACATTTGATCTCTGAAAGCTGTCTCTGTGTCTCTGTGCTGTTCTTTAACTGCCTCAACACTTTTGGTGAGTCTTTTATCCAGATTCTCAGAGTGCAGCTATATGGATTCACCTCTATTCAGCATTACTGAGGTCAGTCACTGATGTTGGGTGATGAGGCCCGGCTCATAGTATGCATTCCAATCTAATCCAGAGGTGGTTTATTGGCTGATGTCGGGGTTCTGTGTACACCAGTCAGGTTCTTTAAAAACAGTTGGAAAAGATCTTGCTGATTAAAGGACATTAAAAGTTCCACTGCAATGTTTTATGTACAGTAGTGTGAAAAAGTATTAGCCCCCTTACAGATTTATATTTTATTACTGCCAGACCTGTAGAATCATGAAATCACTTAAATTGAAACTTTCTGACTACATGAAGCAGATAAAAGATCTCAAAAAACAACACATAATGCCCCAATCTGAAGAAACTCAAAAACAGATTAGAAAACAAAGTCATTGATCATTTATCAGTCTAGAACAGGTTACAAAATCATTTTTAAAGCTTTGGGACTCCAGTGGACCACAGTGAGAGCTATCATCTACAAACAGGAAAACATGAACACTGGGTAACCTTCCTAGGAAAAACCAACCGACCAAAAAGGGCATGGACTACTCATCCAGGAGGTCACAAAAACAACATTTAAGTAAAATTATTCAATAATAAGAAAGAGACTGCTTAAAAATGGTCTCCATGGGAGAATTTCAAGACAAAAAACACTTCTGAACAAAAACAACACAATGACCCGTCTCAAATTTACCAACAAACATCTTGATGATCTCCAGAACTTTGGATCTTTGTACTGATGTGCCAAAGTGGAGCTTTTTGGAAGGTGTATGTCCCATTACATCTGTTGGAAAATTAACACATAATCTCAGAAAAAGAACATCATACTGAATGTAAAACATGGTGGTGGTAGTGTGATGACCTGGGGCTGCTTTGCTAGGAGATAGGAGAATCTCTCACTATCTTTAATAAACTCCTGAAGACAGAGCTCTTCAAAGAGCACATACTCTCCTAACACCTCTAACTAACTACCTTCTACTACCAGATCAGGAGAATCTCTCACTATCTTTAATAAACTCCTGAAGACAGAGCTCTTCAAAGAGCACTTACTCTCCTAACACCTCTAACTAACTACCTTCTACTACCAGATCAGGAGAATCTCTCACTATCTTTAATAAACTCCTGAAGACAGAGCTCTTCAAAGAGCACTTACTCTCCTAACACCTCTAACTAACTACCTTCTACTACCAGATCAGGAGAATCTCTCACTATCTTTAATAAACTCCTGAAGACAGAGCTCTTCAAAGAGCACTTATTCTCCTAACACCTCTAACTAACTACCTTCTACTACCAGATCAGGAGAATCTCTCACTATCTTTAATAAACTCCTGAAGACAGAGCTCTTCAAAGAGCACTTACTCTCCTAACACCTCTAACTAACTACCTTCTACTACCAGATCAGGAGAATCTCTCACTATCTTTAATAAACTCCTGAAGACAGAGCTCTTCAAAGAGCACTTACTCTCCTAACACCTCTAACTAACTACCTTCTACTACCAGATCAGGAGAATCTCTCACTATCCTTAATAAACTCCTGAAGACAGAGCTCTTCAAAGAGCACTTACTCTCCTAACACCTCTAACTAACTACCTTCTACTACCAGATCAGGAGAATCTCTCACTATCTTTAATAAACTCCTGAAGACAGAGCTCTTCAAAGAGCACTTACTCTCCTAACACCTCTAACTAACTACCTTCTACTACCAGATCAGGAGAATCTCTCACTATCTTTAATAAACTCCTGAAGACAGAGCTCTTCAAAGAGCACTTACTCTCCTAACACCTCTAACTAACTACCTTCTACTACCAGATCAGGAGAATCTCTCACTATCTTTAATAAACTCCTGAAGACAGAGCTCTTCAAAGAGCACCTACTCTCCTAACACCTCTAACTAACTACCTTCTACTACCAGATCACGAGAATCTCTCACTATCTTTAATAAACTCCTGAAGACAGAGCTCTTCAAAGAGCACTTACTCTCCTAACACCTCTAACTAACTACCTTCTACTACCAGATCAGGAGAATCTCTCGCTGTCTGCCAAATGTAATGTAATGTAATGTAATGAACGTCTGGATGTTGACGTCTGTCTAGGTTGTATTCATTCAGTGGTGCACCGCTGTTTTTCATTGCTAAGGTAGCAATTCACCAGAAATGTATCTGAACACAACTTATTTGGAGACCACCACACCAACAAGCATAGATATATTCAGAAACAATGTTGCTATTTAAACGCCGCAGGCTGCTGTTGAGGTGTAAGAGGAGGATATTATTATCAGCTTGTACTGTGGATTCGACATGGTCTCTCCCTTTTAACCCTTGTGTGGTGTTCATATTTTTGTTACTCGTTTACTTTGTTACTTGTATTTAATTCAGCAAAATTAAGCAATTTTACATTAAAATGCTTTACACATGCTCGCTTCACCTAAATTGCAAGCAATATAAACAGCTTACATGGTTAATATTTGCCCTTTACCTTTCTTATGTTACATTTCTTTTAAAAAGTGCTAAACTTTTTTTATTAGTTTTTTAATAAAATGTAAAAGAAAATGAATTAAACTCAAGATATGAGTAGAAAATTTGTTTAGTTTCACATTGAAAAATGAAGCAATGTTTATTAGCCCTTGGCCAAACATACTGTATGTAATATAAATGTGTGTGTGTGTGTGTGGGGGGTGTGTGTACAGTGTGTGTTTATCGAAAATGTGTTTTGATATATGTTTTTCACAAAAAAATGAGCCAATGCCAATGAGTTTGACTTAGAACTTTTTTGGGATAGATTTTTTGGGATAGATTATTTATCCTGCAAATAGCTCACTTTTTTTAATAATATACTGTTATTTATATTAAGGGATCTTGTACATATACTCTGTGGCCATAGAAGTGTTTGGAATACCTGAATTCAATGATTTGGGTGGGTGGGGGAGTGAATACCTTTGGCAATACTTTTGTAAATATGTTTAAAATATTCATATAATACCTTCACAATGAAAAATTCAACATAGCTGATGAATCACACCATTTAAAGACTTGCACAGTTGTTACTGTTTTGCTCGATTCTTGTCATAAGTGTTGTGTGGAGTATGACATCACGGCTCGACTTCCCTCAGGCCTGTCAGAACACGCTGGGATCACGTTTTGGATCACAGCTGGGGGTGCGGACTGAACCCGCGGATCAGAACAAAGTGAAGGATCAAAGTTTTTATTTTAAATCCAGGTCCTTTGATCACAGGCGTGTTCACAGTTCACTTTGTGTAAGTGTAAGTTGTGTCTCAAGTCTCTGGGGTGCGAGTGGAAACTGACACCCCGTCCACTTAAGCTTAGATTCAACCGAAAAAAAAAAAATCCATCCCTATCCCACCCGCCCCATAAACTGTCATTATCAGCCAGATTTAAACCCCACATGTTTTATTCAGTGGTGCCAATTGATAAAAAAAAAAATGTAATTCATTATTCCCATTAATCACAACAATGTTCTGTGATTAACTGTGATTAATCACACTTGTTCTTCTTAAGACGCTAGTTTATATAGTGAATATTTACATTTAAATAAAAAAATTAATGGTTTTAATTAAAATACTAGTATATATGGACTTGTGTGTCTTAGGGGAGATAATGATGGAATAAAGAATGCATGATAAATTGTATAGAGAAAACTGTTTTACTTCAATATAAACATCTCAACTTAGTTTAAAGATTTCTGAAGTAGAACTTAATTATATATGAGTATAAAAGAGCATTTTCACACCTGTAGTTTTTAGGTTTCTATGGTCCAGATCAGTTGATGAGTTTATTAATTTGGAGCGTTTCTCCCTCTGTTTGGTTTGATTTCACACAGGCATAAACCTAAACACACCAAAATGTGCACCGATAAACTATGCGAGCACATCGTCTCCTCTGATTGGTCAGAGCTGTCTGGCGCGGGAATAAGAAAGTAAATATAGCGAGAAGATTCTGTGTTCCAGCTCAAATATCTATGCAATGTAAAGCTAATTTAACAATGAATGCTAAAAAAAATCGCCACTGCTTTTTTTTTTTAAAACACATTGTTTTCAACGGGACGAGCGGCCCAGATGTATTAAACGGTATGTCACGCCTATCAGCAGTGAATGCAGCACAGACCTTTGCTTGTAATGTGTAAACAGCATGGAGCAGCAAAGACCGTTTTTGTTCATAGCAGTATGTTATCTGGCTAATATATCAGATTAAACTTATCAGCAGTTTAGCTCAATTAAAAAGAAGTATATTTGATAGCTAGGTCGGATCAAGACCCGATTACGTTCTCACCACAAGTGAACCACTCCAGAAAAAGAGCAGACTGTAGTTAAAAATTGTTTTTTTTTTTTCACTTCAATTTCTAGTTTTTTGAATGAGTAAAATCTGTTTAGAATGGTATTAATGAATGGTGCAACACTAAAGAAGCAAAGGCCTGTTAGTAAAGCAATCTGTTTATAAAGAATGAAATTACAGAGTGTGATGCTGTCATAGAGGAGATGAGGAGGAGCTGGTGTGTGTGCACTGTGCAGGCAAGTACTGCCTGATTACATTATTACATTAAATATAATTTCTGCAACCTTTTTATGATCACACTGTGATTGGTTACTTAGCTATATGCCATAGCTTTACAAATAATAAAAAAATGCATAATAAAAGCTACATTACGATCCATTTTGTAGAAAATGGTGGGAAATCTCAACAAGGGCTGGATATCAAAATTCAGTACCAAAACGGCACTGACAGAAATGTGTCTGTACTAAAAAAGGTCTTAAAAAAGTGCTGAATTTGAATACTTTGCATTAAACACACATGAATGCACCAAATGCGTGCAAAGAACGAGGTAAGTAAAAAAAAACACGTGATGGTGAACTGGCGTACACAAACACAGAGTGTGGAAAGACTGCCTTTCATATTGTGCATGTGCCTCAGTCATGCCTTACTAATTAATGTTTATGTTCACGTGTCCAATGAGTGGTGAGTAGTCTAGTCATGTGACTATACACAAAGTGCTTAGTCAGTTAGTCATGTGGATGCTGTTGGAGGTTCCTTTTCTCCTGTGTGCGTGATTGTCTAGAAACCACACACCTTTGTTATTTACATTATATGAATAATGTGGAAACACATTCAAGAGGATTTTATTTGAAGATTCATACAGAAGTGTACCCTGTGTTGTGCTGTGCTGCATTTACTGAACCCATTATAATTAAAGAAATCAACCTTTAAACCCTGTGCATCTCACATTTTCCTGTGTTCTAACCGACACACCAAGGAGACACCCATTTCTTTCATCATTCTCATAATACAGTCCTAAACAGTATCTGAGCTAACGCTCATTATTACACAGAGAGCACTTTCACAGTTTTCAAATGCTGTTTTAATGGGACCCAAGGTCGAAACACAAAAACGTTAAGTTTTTTAAACAAAAATCCAGATTCCTCTTAACAGCCCTGAGTCTAAAGTCTTTAGTAGAGAATTCTGGGTGCATGCGTTAATAAAAAAATGAGCGCAATAAACTTTCCAGATTAATCAAGACAGCACTAAAAACCTAACCTTCAAAATTCTGAACTTTCACCCTTGTAATAAAGACTCTGCATCACTTAGCACTGATGCTAAAATATACAGTGTAAAAGTGTCTATAAAGTGTCTTTAGAGGAGTTTGACCCTGCGTTCACAATGGAAAGCAACAAAGCAACAGGCGACCATTCATTTCTTATGGCAGGGCAGAGCAAGTAAAATCTTTTTTTTTTTTTTTTTTACCATTATGCAAATGATATATGACACGGTGAAGCAACCCAGCTGGACACCAACGTCAACAGACATCAATTTCAGGTTGAGTATTGGTCATGACGTTATAAGACAAACATTATACGTCAGGATAGCGTCTGTTAGCATACTGTTGTGTGCCAACGGGGAACATTCTAACCCGATTGCCTGCTAGCATTTCTTTGGACCTATCACATTCAAGGCACAGATAAATCACAGAAATGTCCAAGAGTCTTGCAAGCTTGGGAGTAATAGCTGCAGAATAAAGTAGCCAAGCGATTCCTCATAATTATATCATATTTTCTATATTTCAAGACCTACCCCGGTTCTGTTATAAAAGAGCTTCCAATTTAAGGGATCAGTTGGTTCGGTCTAATCTGCCGAGTAAGCAGGTGCATTTTTCTTTCAAAATTTCGGATGGTAATTTTAGATGCTTGAATTGTGTTGCTTGC
Source organism: Astyanax mexicanus (assembly GCF_023375975.1). NCBI lineage: Eukaryota > Metazoa > Chordata > Actinopteri > Characiformes > Acestrorhamphidae > Astyanax > Astyanax mexicanus. The sequence goes on from NC_064422.1 coordinate 5,682,606, forward strand.
AACAATATGATGACACAGGGCTGTTATGTACATCCACAAACACAGGAGAAGCTCAAAATCAGGGGTAGGATAACATGTCTGTCCACCTTTGTGGTTTATTTGTTAGTATGCCCTTGTGGCCTTCTCTATGTAGGAAAAACAAAATGACAATTAAAGACAAGGATTTGCGAACATGAATGTACAATCAGAAAAAAAGATGAGTAATCCCCAGTAGCTAGACATTTCAATAATGCTGGACATGATGCTAACTCGTTGCATTTTATGGGTTTAGAAATTGTAAAATCTTCACCTAGAGGTGGGAATTGGGAGCAGCGGAGAGAGGCTTGGTACATTTTTAAACTTAATACAGTAAATCCGAAAGGCATGAATGAAAAATTGTTTTGTTTTCTTTCTTTTTTTTTTTGTTTTTGTTTTTGATGTGCATGTGCTTTTTTCTAATAATTTTGTTGAATTGACTTTGAGTAGGACATAATTTCATAAGAATGTGATAAGTAGTTTTCCATGAGATTATGATTGTATATTTGCATATTATTATATTATTGTTTTTGGCAGTATTTTGGTTTTACAATAATTTATATAATTGTTTTTGTTATTTTCTTTTCTCATTTTTGGACATCATTATTATATATATTTTTGAAAAAATACTATTATACTGTGGACTCTGTTATGACGTAGCTAAGTGGGGCTGTCACATCCTGGTCTCGTCTGGTGTCTCTGTGTGTCTTCCCCACGTGACCTATGCTCCCCTGTGTCTCCCGTCTCAGTACCTTTCCACCACTTGTCTCATTTGTAGCTCCGCCCCTTCCCCAGGTGTTTCCAATTATAGTGCGTTTCCTGTTTCTTTAAATAGCTCTCCTCTGCCACTTTGTCTCTGTCGGTCTTTGCACCTTCCCATGTCGTTTTGTCTCTCAGCGTTTCTCTGTGTTTTCATATCCCGTTTCCTAGTTCAGTGTTTATCTCATTTTACTTCTAGCTCCTTGTTTATTTTGCTTCTTTTCTCCCTTGCCCAGTTTAGTTAATCCTGTCTTGTTTTAGTTCCTTGTTTGTTAGTATTTGGTTTATTTTATTATTTGGTTATCCTTGTTCTGTTTAGTTATTTTAGTCTTGTTTCAGTTACTCGTTTGTTTCTTTAGTCTCCCTGTTTTGTTATCGTTAACCCCTTATTTGTTTTGGTTATTGGTTATTTGTGTATCTTTGTTTCATGTTACTTGTTCCTTGTTTTCTTGTTATTTATTTATTAAATTATTATTTATTTTCACCCTACCTGCACTTGTGTCCGCCTCCTCGTCTCCCTGCCTGGGTCTACGTGACAGAAAGACCGACCTTCAACATGGACACAGCAGGTTCTGCCTGGACTGGCACCAGGATGGCGATTCGCCGTACTCCAGGCGGGATCCCGGCGCAGGAAATCTCGAGGCCTCATGGATGCCGCAGGCCTCGGGGTAAGCGTTCTAAGGGGTCCCGCCAGCCGGAAAAAGACCCCATTTTCGGGGAGGATTTTCTTGGGGGGGCGATACGGGTGACAGGGGCGGGTCATCCGTGACAGGGGCGGGGTGTACACACCTGGTTGATCCATTTAGTAGCGGGTCTGGTGTTTGGTCAGCACCCTGAGGAAGGCCTAAGGGCCGAAACGTTCGAGTTTTATCTGTGAGTCTAGTAAATATATTGAATATTATACGAGTGCTGTCCGATCCTCTTCAGTTTTTTATCAGATTTTCCCTCCAAAATGTATATTTTTCAAGCAGGAAAAAAAGCTGGACCATGATGCATGCACACGTGTTCTTGTGTGGTTAGGCTAGAGATATACTCGATGTTTGGCGCTGCGTTCTCATAGATTTGTGCATATATTCTCATAGATACTTGCCTGTGTGCTACACTGGTTAGTGGAGGCTTCCAGTAGGGGGCATTAGCTCCGTCTTCACTCTGTTTTTTTTGGGTGTTTCCTGATTTCATTTCCACTTTCCACTTTTAAAATGATGTTGATCTCTCGATAGTTGTTCTAATGAGCATATTTGTCGATGTCCTGGAGCAGTAAAGCCACTCTGCTAAACTATAAGGTTATAAAGGAGTTTCACTGAGGTTCCTTCAGAACTAAGGCTGGGTGCAGCAGCATTAGCATTAGTCGCTAATTGCAGCGCTAGCTCTTTTGCTGTTCAGAGATGAGTATATCGGACTGTAGTGTAAATGTAACACATTTAATGTGTTAAAACAGGCTAACTGCCAGCCCTGGCTTACCAAAACACTCAGGGCTAAGCTAGCTTGCTAACCACGGCTAACATTTACCCTTCAATTCAAAGTTTAATGAAATAAACGGAAGCACTTTACTCACCCAAATAAACAGTTTTGAGGAGAGAAATCTGGGTAGATTAACATACAGCATCATCATTTGACTTTAAAAGAAACGTTTTTTTTTTAAGAATTACAGTTCCAAGTGTTGAAACCTAATGAATTAGAAGGTAAACATGGCAACATCCTTGTTCACTTTAAATATGCATTTTTAATAGTGTTGCTTAATGCGGTTTATAATCCGGTGTTTTCATCTTATGTATGAAAATAGACCAGAAAATGTAAAAAGTGCAATTTATAATATGGTGTGCCTTATAATCCAAAAAATACAGTATGCACTAAGCAAAAGAAAAATGATCTGAACCTTCCAAACACTTCATGCCGTTTTTTTTTTTTTTTTTTTTGTCTTCTTTCGTTGCTTGTTGTTTTTCTTTCCGGGACTGATTACGCTGAACATGTCAGCTGTTGCGAGCTGTTGCACAACTGAATTAATCACTTATCGGGTCTTTGCTTGCGTTGTTTTACAAGTTAAACAAACATATATTCCCCCAGAGCAAGGTAGAGTGACTGATATGGTTTGTTTGTTTCACAGCTGATATAATCCTTTGATCTCGGGAAGATGATGCTGCTCATCATCATCATCATCCTTCTCCTCCCAGCTGACGTGCTCCCATTCACAGATCTCTCCAGCAGCCCTAATCCCCAGTTTCATCTGTTTTTCTGTTTGTTGGAAGGTACGGCTATACCACAGGCTTTGTGTATTGCTCATTTTGGCTTTTCCACATACTGTAAAAAATCCAACTGCTCTACTTATTGAATTAATTAAGTCAGACAGGAAATACAGTACTATAAGTCAAAGTTTGGACCCACCTCCTCTCATGTAATGTAATGTGTTCCTTTTTTTTATTTTTTAGACACTAAAGATATACAGGAAGTAGCTCATTTATCTTTGAGGACAGATCTGCACACTCTTGGTCTGCTTTTTAAATCTCAGTGTCTTCATGAGGGAGAGTCAGCTTGAATAGTTTTCTCAGCATCTTGAAGAAAGGAGTTCCTGGAGGTGCTGAACAATAACTGCTGCTTTTCCTTCACGCTGTGCTATAGCTTGTGACATTAGTCACATTTTTTGGTAACCCTTTATTTGGATGGTCATTTGATGATGCCCAACTAACATTCAACTGCACGTCTATTAAATGCAATTAAACTGAAAGGTAAAAGTAAATTACTCTATATTGAATGTAACCCTACATCCAACTCTAACCCAAACCCTAATCTTAACATTTTAGCATTGGGTTTAGAGCTAGATTTAAAATTTAGGTTAAGGTTTAAATATAGGGTTTGCTTTTAGGGTTGATTAAGGGTTAAGTTTAGGGTTAGGTGTTGGGTTATGTTCTATTCAAGTCAAAGTCAAAGTGGTTTTTATTGTCATTTCAGCTATATACAGCGTACACAGTGAAACGAAACAACGTTCCTCCAGGGGACCATGGTGCACATAAACACAGTGTAGACAGAACAATAGTGCAACAGTACAAAAGTGCAGACAGACAATACAACACAATACAGACAAAGAATAATAAATAACAAGACAGTGTGCAAATTTTGCAGTGTGCAAAAAAGACCAGGTGAGGTAGTAATTACTCTATTACACAGTGTGCAATAGAGTCCAGTGAGGTAGTAGGGTTTTTAGTGCTTTCCATTTTCTGGGGTAAGTGGGGTAAGAGTGTGTGTGCATGTACAGAAAAACCATCAGTTCAGTCTCTGCAGTTAAGGAGTCTGATGGCTTGGGGGTAGAAGCTGTTGCAGAATCTGGTCGTGCTGGACCGGATGCTGCGGTACCTTCTTCCCGAAGGCAGGAGGGAGAATAGTTCGTGTGAGGGATGAGTGGGGTCATTCACAATGCTGGTTGCTTTGCGGATGCTGCGGGTGGTCTAAATGTCCGTCCTATTTTGTATCATTCAACATATGGTTAACTTGGTTAATAGACATTCAGTTGAATGTTATTTGAATGTCATCAAATGGAGCATCCAAGTAAAGTGTTACCCATTTTTTTTTTGTATTTTTAATTCCTACCCTGACCTTTGGGGGCAGTACTGTTTTTTTTTTTTTTACCCCAGCTTACAAGCTAGCCAATGTAAAAACCATGTGGTTCAGAGCAAGCTGTTGTTTTATTCCTCTGACCAATGGAACTTGTGTCCAGTAGTGTCAACTCAGAGTACTGTATTTTATAAGGCTATGAGGTGCATTATCAATGAACATCTATTTTTTGGAGTGCACCATATAAAGGGAACATTTTAAGCGACAATAGTAAGGAACAAGGGTGTCACCATGTTTTCATTCTAATGGAGAAGCTGGGAGAAGTGCCTGTGTAAATAATATATATATATATATATTTTGAGGTGAAAAGAGCACTCAGTGTTAACCTACAGAGATTTGTCTCCTAAAAATTGCTTATTTGTGTGAGTAAAGCACTTTCGTTTACTTACAGTAAGCTTAGATTTCCTATATTTTTTAACAGTGTGGTTAGCAGCAGTGCTAGCTATGGTTAGCAGCACTTAGCGCTAGTAAATGATGCCCGACAGTGCAACACTGAGGAACCCTAAGTGTTCTGGTAAGCCAGGGTGCTATCAGCAAGTGGTTCGTCCCACATAGCTTGTTTAAACATGGCAATCATGCAGACTACAATCTGATATACTCACCTCTGAATGAGCTCTGAAAGAGCTAGCGCTGCTGTTAGCAGCTAATGCTAATACTGCTCCAACCTCAAGCAAAGTGGCTTTACTGCTCCTCACAACCTGACTGGTAGAAGTAGGTGAATAAGGTGCACTGATGATTTTTGGGAAAATTAAAGGGTTTTAAGTGCGCCTTAAGCTGTCCATACACTACACGACTTTAAAAAAAGACTCTAAAAAGACTTTTAACAGACTAAAATCTGACCTCCTCTCACTAACTGCAAGACTGCAACTAGATTCTATCTGAGATAATTTTCCATAATGCTTCTGATGGAGTTTCTTTTACCTACAATACATATTACATATTAAAATTAATTAAATTAAATTAAATTAAATTACAGTCAATACCATGATTTGTATCAGAGACTCACAACATTTGTCCTCATCAACAGTTACATTTTTCGGTACCACTTTAAAATAAGATTACCTTTATAAAGGGTATATAAATGGTTTAGTTTATTAATGGTTACTAAATAGGTTGTAAATTCCTTAAAAATAATTAATAATCAGTTATAACACGTACATAGAGATGTATGTAGACCTGTTTTTTGCCAAATACTGAACCCACAGCCACGTAACTGATTATTAATGATTTTAAGGCATTTACAACCTAATTAGTAACTATTTTTTTATTTATTTATTAAACATTTATTAAAAATAACACGGCACAATAAGACAAAGTAGTGCAAAATAAAATAACTTTAAATATGATGACTTTAAAGTGCTTAAAGTGTTCAGAATACTGTACATATTAAAATAAGAACCATATAAGGCATACAGTCATATGAAAAAGTTTGTGCACCCCTAAATATTTGGGTGTTTGCAACAGCCATTTCAGTTTGATATATCTAATAACTGATGGACACAGTAATATTTCAGGATTAAAATGAGGTTTATTGTACAGAAACAGAAAATGTGCAATATGCATTAAACCGAAATTTGACCGGTGCAAAAGTATGGGCACCCTTATCATTTTATTGATTTGAATACTCCTAACTACTTTTTACTGACTTACTGAAGCACAAAATAATGCATATTGCACATTTTCTTTTAGTAAAATAAACCTCATTTCAATCCTGAAATATTACTGTGTCCATCAGTTATTAGATATATCAAACTGAAATGGCTGTTGCAAACACCCAAATATTTACAACTAAAAATGATTAAGATTAATAGGGGTGCCCAAACTTTTCCATATGACTGTATTAACTGCAAAATGTGTTGATTTAAAAAAAAAGAACTCTGGAAATTTGTCTGCGAAAGAGAAATCGCTTGAAAATCGTAATCGGTATTATTGTGCAAAAAATACAGTAAGTGCATATTACCCAATTTACATATTACCCAGTTTAGTGTGTTTTTAAGCTTAAAAAGTTATTTATAAAGTTATTAAAAGTTAAGTACATTAAGAAAATTGGTTTCCTCAAATCACTTCAAGTGATGACTTCACCAAGTCATCAGGTTTCACAGTGCAAAACTGGGCAGCAGCTGTCACTCAGACTTGTTGCCCCATGACCAGGTCTGAGAGATGATTATGCAAACATTGGTTTTAATAATAAAATATGTCAGAGGAAAAGTGCACATGCTGCTGCTGCTGAGGATTTTTTTTATTATTTACACAGAGAAAACCTCCAGCGCTTCCAGCCTTTGATCTCTGAATTGCTGGTGACGCTTCGTTCTGCTGTGAACGAGAACCGAGCTGCAGCTGGATGTTTTTATTCAGACACCTTCACGGGCTGTGACGTGACACCGTGATTTTAATGCCAAAAGAAACGGAAATCTATAGCCATTCATTCTCATGCTGGACCTCTTGAGTATTTTTGGAGCTGGCATTAAAGCAGGATTGAAGGGGGTGCAGAGGAACTCTTAGAACACTGCCAGAACACTTTACTGTGGTTGGTTACTGAAGTGTTCCTCTCTTTGACTCATAACTGTTTGATTCTGAGCAAAATTTAACTCTTAACTACAGTATGTGTTCCTAAAAGGAGTTTGAAGTGTCATTGAGCAACATTGAAAATGTTATTTTAATTAAAAAATACTACTGCCCTTTCTTAGGCTAGGTTCACATTACAAGCCACATTTCTCAAATCCAATTTTTTCTGGATGGTTCACATTCACAAATGTAAGTGAGCTGTATCTGTGTGTAATGTGAACGAATCTGTCCCTGAAACGTCTCACATGTGCACATTGATACGTGTATAAACGCCGCCTTCTATAACAAAAATAACAAAAAACTCATATTAGAGAGACAAGAGACTCGTCGCTTTTTAAAGGGAAATGGATGCGTTTGTTAGCAGCTCATATGTGGAGCATCTTTTGCTGGAGTGGAGAAACAGTAAACAGCTGGTCTGAAATAAAAGCTCAGGTTGAGGAGGAGAAAAAGGACAGGTGGTTTGCTTTTGCTGTTTTTTTTTGCAGCTGTAGCTGTACAGCTGCTCCAAGAGATGTGCTGTGGGTATGAGAGAGAAGCTCTTAGTACATGTGTAAAAGCAAAAAAAGATGCATGAATTCAGATTTAACCATTCACATTCATGTCGCATGTCCGTGGATCGGATACACATTCGATTTGGGACCACATATGAAAGTGGCCTAAATCTGATTTGGAAAAAAACAGAAAAACGGATTGGGCACATTGACACAGCCATGAAAAAATCTGATCTGAGCCACATTAAGCCAAAAATCTGATTTGAGTCATTTCAGCCTGGTAATGTTAATGTAGTCATACACCCTGTGGAAGGTGCATCGCTAAGCTCCTAAACATACCTGAACTGAACTGTTTGCCAAATAGGAAAAGATGGAAAGCCAGTTGTGCTATTATCCAAATAACAATGTTTAGCCAGCGAAGTAGCAAGCTAACAATCTAAACATCCCCACTAGCCACTTAGCTATCCAGCTCTCACTCTCTGCTGGGGGCGTGTCTCTGGTGTTTACAATAAAACGAAACAGACTTTTGTGATGTCCAAAACTTGAGCACCTTCATTCTTCCTGTAATCACTCATTTAATCATGTAAAACTGTATTAAATACATTAATGAACTGAAAAAAAAAAAACACAAAATAATTCAGTATGTCAAATTCTGGTTTATGCAAAACAAAATGGCCATTTTTTAGTTTAGCTTCCCATTACTACAAAACACTACATTAACATAACTTGATACATAAATCATTATACAGATAATACAGAAAGGATTCTTCAAGAATGCCATGGTGTCATTTAATAACAGTTTGATTGGCCGGTTTTATAGGACACCAAATTCTGCTTTATGCAAAACCAAATCGACATTTTTATTAGGTTTGACTTCCCATTACTTTAAATTGCTACAGTAATATCACTTTGAAACATAAACCTCGAATACATGACAATAATATATTTAAGAATTTAGTGGTATAATAACACTTTACATCCCATTCATTCAAATTTTCATAATACTATTACTTGAAACATACATTATGAATACTGTTACAAGTGTTCTTCCACAATTTACTGGTGTTACTTCATAATTCTTATTTTATATTTCTTATATCTAAATTCTGGTCTATATACTACCAAATAGCCATTTTTTTGTCAAATTACTCTACATTTCCACATTTATATCATTTGAAACTTACAAGATTATTACCATAGGACGTTTTTTTTTTTTTTCCAGACATTAGTGGTTTCATTTGATAGCACCTTTAAATTGTGGTTTATACATAACATAATTAAAAAATATATAAATAAAGTAGATTTTACCTGAAAAGGTCTTAATTTCCAGAATGTTACACTGTTCTACAGATAGGTAGTTGTGTTTCTGATTTATATTTTCTTGACTAGACCTGGTTAAATTAAAGTGTTTGAGCTGTAAAAGTTGTTTTAATTCCATGTTCAGTCTTTGCCGAAGACGCATGAGCAGTGTCAGGTCTTTTGTCTGTCTGGTTCTCTAGTCTGTGTTATTCTCAGGTCTGTGTTTCTTTCCCAGTGTTTTTCCACTCACCTGTGTTCAGTTTGTAGCTCCGCCCCTTCGTCCCAGGTGTTTCCTGTTTCCTGTGTGTGTGCACCTCTATTTAAGGTCCGTGTTCCATTTCCCCGGGGTCGATCCTTGTACGTTTATCGTCTGTCAGTGCTCCATGGTTTCCCAAGTTTCCTCAGTCCTGTTTTTCGGTAAATCCCTGTTTATTTTGTATTTGTGTTCGTTAATAAATCCCTTTTGTTTGCATATGCGTCCGCCTCCTCGTCCTCCCTGCACCCAAACCTGACAAGCAGCTTCTCCCCCAACTCTGCTGTGCATGTGACTACTGTAATACACAGTTTAGAAACAAGCTTAATACTCCATTTGCATAGGAAATTAAACTTTTTTTTTTCCAGCAAATGTTACTTTTGTATTGCTTGTATCTATAAACCTGCTTCATATACAGTATTTTCTTTTAAAATTGTTTTTATGATTTTTATTATGATGATGTTTTGAAGCTACATTTTTGGTTTGGCATAGACACTGCTCTTCCAAATAAGTTTTGTTATGAGAGGAACATTTTGTTAACTTCCTACTTGGGCAAGCCACTTATGGGAACATCCTTTATACACTTATATACTTACGCTTTGTAGTGAAAAGAGGACCCCCAGTTTACACCGTTTATACCTGGTCACACTGCAACACAAAGCAGGAGTGGAGGTGAGCTCTGTGTTTTTCAGACTGGAGCTCCTCGGTATTGATGAGTCACTGCAGGGAGACACTAAACAAGTTCGGCTGAAGGGCCCATGGGACACGGCGAATAAATGCGCCTGTTCCCACGAGAGGAAGGAGAGATTGCTCATGTCCTTTTGAAGGATGAGCAAGCATTTCGCTTCAGCTGTTCATATTTTATTAAGGCTGAGAACAACCCGCCGGAATGGGCTTTGAAATGTGTGTTTGTCATTTATTTATTCCTTGTCATTCTGATGCTTTGTTATTGGATTGTTTGCTAGTTTTCGACTGCTGAAGAAGTCTAACTCCATCGATTGCGGCTGGGTAGAATGTCAATTCACTGATCGTGACATTTTCGGAAGGAGCCATGACGCACGTTGGACCACCGTTACGACTGAAGGGAAAATGAACAGGATGAAGTACATTATCCCCTGATTTCTGCTGTCGTGAGAAACAATCACCCTCCGCTCTTCTATCATAAAGCAAACGCGGTCGAGCAGCTCGCAGCAGGAGGACTGCACACTAAACAACAGCTAAACTGTAGTTCGCACTCATCCAACGAGACAGTTTAAATCATAAGATTGAGAACATGGTGGAGAACAGCACTTTAACAAATACATTCAGTACTGCTGTTTACTGTCTGCACTGGCGCTGATGTGAATTGCTTCATGTTTCATATCTTCAATTTATCTGAATACTCCAGAAATGTGTTATGCTCGGATCAGACTACATGATTTTAGCCCGATTTTGACCCCGATTTTGTCGGTGCTGGCACATTGCGTGCGTCAGATCTGAATTTCATTGTCGCGAATGACAAAGGTCCGTGTAGTGTGACACCATAGACTGTGTATAGCTGGACAGAGCATCGTCTCTCAAAAGTGAAGCCACTACAGGTCGGGCGCCCCCTGCTGTTCGGCTGCAGAAAGCTGTGTAACCCCACCCATCCCCATAGTTTTCAATGGCAAAACAGACAACTTTCAATCATGTTTTTTTCTAATATACTGTAATTCTACCTCCATTATTTTAATGCAACAGCTAGTGTAACCTCTGCTTATATTGTTACATTTTTATATCCCCACAGAATTTGTTTTTTAAAACGTTATACAGCTCTATTCAAAAAAGGTGTGGTTATTGTAAAAGGGCTGGTTATGGGCGGGACCAATAACAGACCGTCAGCTCCGCTCCGCTCTGCAGCCTGTGACCTCGAGGCAGTCCTCAGGGGCGGGGTTATTTAAATGAGTAGGCTGTCTCTCCACAGTCTTTCTCCCTCCTCTGGTCTCTACTGCGCAGACTCGGGTATCAGGATCGCCAACATGGTGGAAGATTTTAGCTTCATTTTCATTAAATGAACGGGAACGGGGGAACAGCGTAATTTGACGTGAGTGACTCTGTCGAAGCGTCCGACGGAAAGACTAGCATGTTAGTATTTTTTGTATTTTATCGCCTAGTTTGACACATGCTGCTCTGCAACGCGCTCCCTGACACTGACCAATAGAAAGACAGAGCGCTCTGTGGCTCACAGATGTAAACATGGGAATAGAAAGCAGGACGGTGCTCCTGCAGTTCTCTGGACCAGAGAAGAATAATCTAATACTCATCTTCAATAATAATCTACTTCATCCATTAAATATTCTGTTTACATTCACTGAAACCTAAGTAGCTACATCTTTACCATACCTGAAATTCTCTCTGGAGTACAAAAAGCATCTAATGTCCATTTGGGTCACCCAGGAATGAGCCCACAGTCGCTTTTCCCTCTTTTTTTAGTTTTTTCAGCACAAAAGCGCTTCCATCACGCAAAGGGCTTCTGTAGGTGTGATTCTCAGATTCTATGCTTCTCCCCCGCGATGACCTACGAACTCATGCGACGACGCGGGCGATGATTGGTCGGTGACTAAAGTGTAGTGTTCCAGTCCCCCGAGAACGACACAAAAAACTAAGATAACTGCTTAATCTGACATAGTGAACATCGTGAGGGACAAAAATGTCGTGTAGTCTGAGCTTGGAATTAATACACTGTACACAAATGATCTGTTTTACTGCAGTTGGTCTGCAGGTTTAGGTTCAGCAACAGTATGTGCTGAAAGAATGAGGTCAGCTGACTCTACCTGAATATACTGAATATAGAGCAGGTTATTCCACACTGCAAAAAACTGAATCTTAGCAAGTGAAAATTTCAAATTTTAAGGCAATAAATCTTATTTTTGCCTTACTAAGCATTGTGTAAGTGTTAGATTATTTTGCTTATTTTAACGATAATTATCTTAATCGTTTTTACTTAGAATTTGTACCTTATTTTAAGTTATTTGAACTAAAAATAAGCACAATCAAGCAGAAATCAAGTTATTCTGATTCCTGTGTCCAAAAACAGTGACTTTTGCTTGATTTAGGTGTTACTTTACTCATTTTAAAACTTTGCCATTGTTTTTTGTAAGAAATCTTACTAAGAACATTTGCCTTACCCCATTGGCAATTTTCTTTGCTTAATATACATATATTTGTCTTAATTTGCATATATTTTGTCTAGTTTTTGCCAATGGATTTTTTGCAGGGCATCAATGGATTTTTTCGTTCCTGATGGCACGGCCATATTCCAAGATGACAATGTCAGGATTCATGGGGCTGGAATTGTGAAAGAGTTCAGGGTTCAGGGAGCATGATATCATCATTTTCACACATGGATTGAGAGAGAGTTCACCACAGAGTCCAGATCTTAACCTCATTGAGAATCTTTGGGATGTGCTGGGTGGAGAAGAGCTGCTTTGTGCAGTGGTCAGACTCTACCATCATCAATGCTGCTGCAAGAACTTGGTGAAAAATGAATTAATGCAACACTGGATTGAAATAAATCTTGTAACATTGCAGAAGCTTATCAAAACAATGCCACAGTGAAAGCGTGACACAATCAAAGCTAAAGGCAGTCCAACAAAATATTAGACTTTTTTATATGGATTGTTATGTGTGAAATATAAGGCCATATCAATATGTACATATATTTTCATATATGAAAATATATGTACAAACTATAAGAAACCAATATGGAACAATTTCATATATTCACACACAATGGTTTAAAAAAGCTTTTGCCCCTTCATGATTTCTTATATTTTGGCATGTTTTTCACCCATAATTGTTTCAGTGTATCAAACTAATTTAAATATTTGTCAAAGACAACACAAGTAAACACAAAATGCACTTACAAACCTTCATGGCCCTGTGTGATAAAGTATCCCCCCCCCAATCCTAATAATTGGTGGGGCCACTCTTAGCAGCAACAACTGCAATTAAGCGTTTTCAGTAACTCAAAAGGATTCAGGCCACTTCAAAGTCCTCACTTTGTTTTTCTTAAGCCATTCAGAGGTGGACTTACTGGAGTGTTTTGGATCATTGTCCTGCTGCAGAACCCAAGTCTGTTGTAGCTAAAGGTCACACACAGATGGCCAGACATTCCGGTAGACAGTGGAATTCATAAATGTTTTTGCAATTGCATTTATCACAGCAAAACAGGCCCAGACCATTACACTCACACTACCACCACCATATTTTACTGTAGGTGTGATTTTCTATTCCTGAAATGCCACATGTAATGGGACACACTGTCCAAATTATTAAAATTTTCCTGCGAATAAGAGTAGACAAATCTATTTATTTAAGTTTCACATACAATCCCTCTGAAAGTATTTTTATTTTGTTCAGTATGTATACATATATTTATTTTATATTTGTGATTTTTGGTCTTCTCTCTTCTCATGCAAAATATCACTGAGGAGAGGTGGGTGTTTACTGTGCTTTTTGTTTAAAAAGTTGTTTAAGCACTCATAATCCATCCATCCATCCATCTATCACTCCATCCATCCATTCATCCATCCATCCATCGATCCATCCATTACACTCCATCCATGCATTCATCACACTCCATCCATCACACTCCGCACTCTGCAATGCTTTTTTACACTCATTTAATTAAAAAATAGCAAATATACACAGATCTCTGATCTCAGATTCCTCTGAACCCTTTTCCCATCACTCTTATACCAACCGCCCCTCTCTGTCCAGCCTATCTTTTTCCTCCCTGAGTGCTTTTAACTGTGTCGACTCATCTTACATCTCTAACATTGTTAGGTCCTCCAAGACTACAACATGTGCCCTTGATCCACTTCCTACCAACCTATCTAAAGCCTGCCTACCCTCACTTCTTCCCCATCTCACCCTTCTTATTAATCAGTCACTCCTCCTTGGACAGGTCCCATCTGTTTACAAAATTGCTGCAGTTAAACCCATACTTAAAAAACCTGGTCTTGAACCTTCGGACCTTAACAATTACCGTCCTATCTCCAATCTCCCCTTTCTGTCTAAGATTCTTGAGAGAACTGTAGCCAGCCAACTGAAAGAGTATCTCGAAACCAACAGTCTCTTTGAACCTTTTCAATCTGGATTCCGACCATTTCACAGTACTGAAACAGCTTTAGTGAAGGTCGTGAATGATCTGTTGGTAGCTGCTGATGCTGGGTCTCTCAGCATCCTTTTGCTCTTGGACCTAAGTGCAGCATTTGACACAATCAACCATTCCATCCTCTTGTCACGGCTGCATGAACTTGGCATTGTTGGCACTGCGCTGGATTGGTTTTCATCCTACCTAACTAACAGAAAACAGTACATCACACTCTTTGGCTATTCCTCCTCTACCTCTGTGATTACACAAGGGGTTCCTCAAGGATCAGTCCTTGGACCTCTTCTCTTCATCATATATATTCTTCCCCTTGGACGTATATTGCGTCACTTCAACATTAATTTCCACTGCTATGCGGACGATACCCAAATTTACATCAATACAAGTTCAATCAATAATCCACCCACTGCACATATAGAAAGCTGTCTAACTGAGATCAAAAGCTGGATGAAGCAAAACTTCCTCATGCTAAATGACAATAAGACTGAACTCATACTGATTGGCACTAAGTCGGTCCTTAACCACACTCCCCCTCTCTCCCTCAAAATTGGTGACATACAGCTCTCGCCATCTGCACTGGTTCGAAATTTGGGTGTCGTCCTCGACTCCACTCTTTCATTCACAGCACATGTAAGCACTGTCGTAAAAACAGCCTTCTTCCATCTGCGTAACATAGCTAAGATTAGACGGTCCCTCTCTCAATCAGCTGCTGAGCTCCTCATTCACGCATTCATCTCCAGCAGGGTAGACTACTGCAACGCCCTATTGGCTGGCATTACCTCTTCTTCTGTCCACAAACTCCAAATGATTCAAAACTCTGCTGCTCGGTTGCTCACCTACACTCGCACTCACGATCACATCACACCTGTTCTTCAAGATCTTCACTGGCTTCCTGTTAAACACCGGATTCACTTTAAGATTCTCCTACTTACCTATAAAGCCTTAAATAACCTGGCACCTCCCTATCTCTCTGACCTTCTTCTGCCCTACAAACCTTCCCGCTCTCTCAGATCCTCTACTGCTGGGCTTCTAAATGTCCCGTCATCCAATCGTCGTAGTTTCGGTGATCGGGCTTTCTCCAGGATCGCTCCCCGACTATGGAATTCTCTTCCAACTGCAGTTAAGCTATCTCCCACTCTTCCCATATTTAAATCAAATCTTAAAACTCATCTATTCTCTCTTGCTTATGGTCTCTCTTCTGCTTAGCATTATGTTTGATCTCACATACTATAGTACTGCTGAGTTGGAGCTCCACTGTAAATGTTGTACCTGTATTGTCTGTGTATTGTATATCTGTATCTTTGTACCAATAATTGTAAGCGTCTTTGGGTTTTAGAAAAGCGCTATATAAAAATAAAGTATTATTATTACTCCATCCATCACATTCCTTCTATCACGCTCCATCCATCCATCACACTCCATCATGCTCAATTCATCATCATACTCCATCCATCCATCCATCCATCACACTCCATCTATTAAGCTCCATCCATCCATCCACCCATCCATCACACTCCATCCATCCATTCATCTACCACACTCCATCCATCACACTCCATCCTTCCATCTATCACACTCCATCCATCACACTCCATTCATGCATCTGTCACACTCCATCACGCTCAATTCATCCATCACACTCCATCCATCCATTCATCCACCCTATCAATCACACTCCATCCATCACACTCCATCCATCCATTCATCCACCCATCCATCACACTCCATCCATCCATTCATCCACCCATCCATCACACTCCATCCACCCATACATCCACCCATCCATCACACTCCATAGGATGAAAGCAGCACTCTTTGAACGTGAGTTCCAGTATTTCACTCTACATGCTACACAGTGAAGCTACTTATGATTTTTTTGGTATCTTTTCTGTGTTTATCTGTCTTGGCCCTGAACACAAGCACAACTGAACACAGCCTGTAACACATCCATAAACTGCTCCCTTGCTTTATGTTTTAAACTCAGCAGAGAAATAGCAGCACTTTTATCTAAAAAATAAAAAAACATACACAAGGTAAGTGGCTAATTAATCATATTATTACAGTGGTTTGCATAAATATTCAAACTCCTACTACCACAAATCTAAATGTATTTTAAAGAGATTTTAAGCAATTGGCCAACATAAATTAGCAATGAAAGTGGAATGAAAATGATACATGGTTTTCAATTTTTTTATCAAATAAAAAAAGAAAAAAGTGTGACGTGCAAAACTCTAAAACCCCTAAATAAAATCCAATGAAATCGGTTGTCTTCAGAACTCATTTAATTTAGAATTTTAGAGTCCAGCTGTGTGTAATTTAGTCTCAGTATAAATACAGCTGTTTTGTATTATGAGGATTACATTTTTAAAAAGTAAAACGAGCGCTGGATATTAATCCACAGATTTCTCTCCTGAAAACTTTTTATTTTAGTGAGTGAAGCGCTTCCGTTTATCTACAGTAAGCTTAGACTTCCAGATTTCCTCTAAAGCTAGCCAGACAGAGCTACACTGAGGAACCCTCAGTGTTTTGGACACCCAGGGAGATATTAGCTAGGGGGTTGTTCCACATAGCTTGTTTTAACATGGTAAAAGGGAAGGCTACAGTCTGATATACTTACCTCTGGACGGCAAAAGAGCTAACTATCACTTACCGCAGTTAGCAGGTAATGCTAATGCTGCTCCAGCAGTGCTAGCCGGGGTTAGCAGCAGGCAGGCCGATAATACTCTCTGAACTGCAAAAGAGCTAGCGCTTAGCACAGTTAGCAAGTAATGCTAATGCTACTACAGTCTCGAGTCTCGGTACTGGAGAATTCATCTATAACACTGCTCTTCAGCGAGTGGCTTTACTGCTTCTTAATATCTGATTGGTAAAATTCATACATAATGTGCACCAGATTATAAGGCGCACTGACAATTCTTGGGAAGGATTTTAGGTGCCCCTTTGTAATGGGATGTCAAAATTAGAAAAAATGCCTATTAGGGTGTATGTAGTCCAGAATTTAGACTCCTATAAAATAAGGAAGTTAAAGAATTATCATAAAACACCAATGAAGTCTTGAATACTTGTAGTAGTATTCGCTATGTATGTTTTAAGTGATAATACTTCAAGAATCTGAATTAATGGGATGTCAAATTTTGGAAAATTGCATATTTAGTTGTAGATAAAGAGCAAATATAGAGTTGGACTCATATGAAGCATTAGATCACCTATAGATCATTCTTATGTATTCAAGCTATTTTTTTTCAAGTGATATTATTGTACCATTTTTGAAGTAATGGAAAGTCAAACCTATGAAAAATGTTTATTTAAACCAAAATTTGGAGTCCTATAAAATCAGCAAATTAAACTATTATTGAATGACACTATTGAATTCTTGAAAAACTCTTTCTCTACTATTAATAACATAAGTACAGTGATGTCAGTAACGCGTTACTCTCATCTGACCCTTTTTTCAGTAACGAGTAATCTAACGCGTTACTATTTCCAATGCAGTAATCAGATTAAAGTTACTTATCCAAGTCACTGTGCGTTACTCTCTCTCTCTCTACCTCACACACTCACAGACACCGCGCTCCTTTCCCCATCCCCCCCCCCCCGCCCCCAATCACACGTGTCTCGCTTCTGTTAATGAGGTACAACCATTGGTTTACTCACCGCACTCCCCTGTCTCTCTCTCTCTCTCTCTCTCGCTCGGTGTGTCTTTAGTTTCTGCCCATTCTCGTTTTTCACCAGTTCTCGGTCTCCCTATCTCTTTATAAAGGCGTTTTTTACCGGCCACGTCCCAATTCACTAGCCAGGGCAGCGGTCTGCACAGATCTGATTGGCCAAGGAGAGTGTTTGAAGATTTTACACCACACGTGATTGGTCTGCAAGTTTTCTGTGCCGCAGAGCACGTATACCGTAAAGACAAGAAAAGTTCTGACGCTTTAAATGAACGCTGTCAGAATTAAATCCTTTTCAATAGTTTCGGTTTGGGTCCGTATTGGACAATGTCTGGGTCCGGACCCGGACCGCAGTCCGCATATATGTGATCCCTGGCCTCGACCATATACACGGTTCTGTTTTATAAAACCACTCCTTGCTGCCCTGCAGAGAACAACAAGTTCAGTATTCAGTTTTACAGTGTTAAATATGTCAGGTCAAGAAAGACTTTCTTTATTTTATATTTTTTCTATTTATGTTAAGTGAAATCAAGAAAGACCATACTTTATTTTTATTAAATAAATATTTATGTTAAGTTAATTCAAGATTATTTTTATTTAAAAAATATGTTTTCAGGAAATAGTTCAACTTTAAATGTCTAGAGATACATTGTTGCTGTTAAAAATGCATTTTCCAATAAAGGGAGTATTGGCAAAACTGGTTATAATGTTTATGTTAAGGTGGCGGGAGGTGGTGTCTGCAGCTGCTGAAAGTAACTAATAAAGTAACTTAGTTACTTTTAAAATCAAGTAATCCATAAAGTAACTAAATTACTTTTCAAAGGAGTAATCAGTAATCGGATTACTTTTTCAAAGTAACTATACCATCACTGCATAAGTATCACATTATATTACTATAGTAGTTTGGAGTAATGTGAGGTCAAACTTAAGGAAAATGCACATTTGGTTTTGCACCACAAAGCCTTTGTGCTTAGGGCATCCAAATGGCTCGTGCCGGCCCTGAACATATGTCATGTAGATGATGATGATGATGATGATGATGATGATGATGATGATGATGACAAGACAAAGCAAAATTAACTGCAGTGTCAAACCAAAACTAATAACCAAACTAAATGTATACAGTGTAACAAACACTTGGACCTTGGTTTCGCACTCTATTTGGGAATTCCAAGTGTGAAAATGCTGTAATAAGATAAGATATAAGATAAGAAGATAAGATAAGAAAGGGCTTCTTTTTCTTTGTAGGATTTGAGAGTTAACACAGATCAAACATATTAAAACGCTCATCAGATGAGTGTGAACTGGCCTTTAAGCAGAGCGTTCAGGCTAACCAGACTAATAATCATGAAGGACTCTCCTTTATCTTGTCACCTACAAAAGGGCAGGGTGAAATTACAGAAGGCGCAGGAAAGAAAGAGGGGACGGCTGGAGTTCATTTTAGCATTGAGCTTTAGCATGGCCTCAGCGCAGCGTCGGGTTTAAATTCCTTCAGTCCCTCCATCCACTCCTGGACTCGGTCTAAATGCAAACAGATCAATAGGATTATCTAGCCGCGAGAAAGTTAAGGCGGCTTAACCTTTCAATTGATCATTGAATCCATCTACTTTAATTGAGCTATTATTAGGATTTTATGGTTGCCCGTCTGAGAATTATATTAATCATGTCTGTAAATGTCATAGAGCAAGAGGATTGTGGGCAGCGAAAGACGGCGCAGTGCCGTAGATGTAGTCTATCTATTCTTCCCCCAGGTTTTGTGAAGAGCCTCAGAAATCCATGCGTTGGGTGTCGGTTCTGTCTGAACCCGGCTTCCTGCCTTCACAGGGCTCAGTGTACCCGTGCTGTGGCAGCTCACTTACTTTAGAGCCTGGGATTAATTGAAGTGTAGTTTCTTGAAGGTCAGATAAGAACAGGTAAAAATCTGAGGCAGGGTAAAACCTTTGAGAACGGCAGTGTATCCATCTGAGTAAAAAGATTACACAGAACTATACGAACAAAAATCACATTTTTGTTGAAAAATGTATCAAACAGAGGCTTTAAGCTTTCCTGCCTGACCTGAAAAGATTGCATCTGGAACCATTAAACACTCAGGCTGAAGAAGAGGATTTGTTTGGTGTGAGTCAAAGGTGTGTTTGTAAAAGTCTTATATTGTTATACCCTGCACTTCTTAAAGGATACGAATACGTGTTTACTAAGTATGTTAATGGAACCTATATATTTATTTACATTTATTTACATTTATAGTATCAGAACACTAACCGGATACCCCTCTCAAGAGTAAACTCAGTCCAGTGCAATGAGTATCAGAACACTAACCAGATACCCCATTTAAAAGTGCATGACTTAAGCCTAGTATAGTGAGAATCATAAAACTAACCAGATACCCCATTCAGGAAGTTCGTCACTCAAGATTAGTATAGTGAGTATCAAAACACTAACCAGATACCCCTGTCAAAAGTAAACTCAATCCAGTACAGTGAGTATCAGAACTCTTACCAGATACCCCATTTAAAAGTGCATCACTCAAGCCTAGTATAGTGAGTATCAGAACACTTCCTGTATACCCCACTCAAGAGTAAACTCAGCCCAGTATGGTGAGTATCAGAACTCTTACCAGATACCCCATTTAAAAGTCCATCACTCATGCCTAGTATAGTGAGTATCAGAACACTTCCTGTATACCCCACTCAAGAGTAAACTCAGCCCAGTATGGTGAGTATCAGAACTCTTACCAGATACCCCATTTAAAAGTCCATCACTCATGCCTAGTATTGTGAGTATCAGAACACTTCCTGTATACCCCACTCAGTAAACTCAGTCCAATACAGTGAAAATCAGAACACTAACTAACAGGATACCCCTCTCAAGAGTAAACTCAGTCCAGTGCAATGAGTATCAGAACACTAACCAGATAAAAAAGCACCTAAAGCTCCGTACAGTGAGTATCAAAACACTAACTGGAGACTCCTCTAACGAGTCCACCACTCACCCCAGAACAATGAGTATCAGAACACTAACTGGATAGCCCTCTTGAGAGTACAACCCTCAGCCCAAAACAGTATTAGAATACTAACTGAATACCCCTCTTAAGAGAAACAGTACTGTGATTACATATTTGCATTGTACTAAAATGCATTCATTTTCAATGAGCATATACAGTGGTGTGAAAAAGAATTAGCTTCCTACAGATTTCTTTTGTTTTCTTTTGTATCATACATTCATTTTTTTTATTTAAGTGTCAAACAAACACATTTTAATACTAGACAATTATATAAATATGAATAAAAATAAAAAGCAGTTTTTAAATTATAATTTCATTCATCAAGGCAAAAAAAAAAAAAAAAAATCAAATGAATTTAGCCCTGTGTGAAAAAGATATATTTGCACCTAAACCTTAAAACTTGGTTGTGCCACCTAGCACCCTGCAATTAAGCTTTACTGATAACTGGCAACGAGTCTTTCACATCTCTGTGGAAGAATTTAGTTCCACTCTTCTTTACAGAATTGTTTTAATTCAGACACACTGGAGGTTTTTTTTTAGCATGATTGGCCTGTTTAAGATCATCCACAACATTTCAATCAGACTTTGACTAGATCACTTTAAAACCTTCATTTTGTTTTTTTGTTTTCAAGCCATTTAGAGGTGCTTTTTTTAGCTGGTGTGCTTTGGGTCATTGTCCTGCTGCAGAACCCAAGTACACCTGAGCTTAAGGTCATAAAATGATGGCCCGACATTCTGCTCTAGGATTAATGGATTCATCAATTACAGCAAGTCGTCCAGTTTCTAAAGCAGCAAAGCAGCCCCAGACTACGACACAACCACCACCATGCTTTACGTTCAGTGTGATGTTCTTTTTCTGGAATTATGTGTTAGTTTTACATTTAAAAAAAAATTCCACTGCCTTTTTACTAACTAAATGAAATCATCATTAACTCTTTTACCTTATGTCCGATATTAAATTTTGTTTGATAAACTGAAAAATAAAAGAAATCTGTATTTTCACAGCCCTGTAAGTGCAGTGCAGCACTACTATGGCTTGTTTTTGATGCAGCACTGTTGAATAAATCCCAGCAATTGCAGTAACTCTTTAGGGGTTTGTGTTGAACACCGAGAGAAACAAACCTCGTCTAGAGTTAAATAGTTGAAGTTCATTCCAATTAATATATCCGACACACGTTAAAGACTTCAGGGATGGTCTCAAGGGTCTTCAAGGGTGGTCTCACAGCCCCCTTTTATTTCTGCAGGGAAATGAAGCGCCTGATTAATTGAGCTTGGCAACACAATGAAGATCATTTTCAATCATTTTTCAAGGTGGATTTTTTTTTTGTTTGAAAAAAGAATGTCAAATCAGCTTTTCTAAGTAGGTCAGGCGATGTACCGTGTTTTACAACAGATCTTCACATCTAGAGGGACTCAGTTAATACACGCATCCAGAGGAACCCAGGGTAATACTTGTATGTAATAAAAAAAAATGAAATATATTTGGTTGTTAATATCTAGATGACCCAGCCGAAATCTGCTTTTGCTTAAATGCTCCACAAATCGATGACATTTGTTATGCTTGCTGCTGCCAAGACCTGACAGGTAATTAAAATAAAGCAAATATGGGTTTGCAGCCCGCATAACCAATACGTCTTCATTATCTACCAAAAGCAGACGTTAACCCAGAGACAGCGCAGGATTTGTGGATCACCTCTCTGAACTTCAAACTCATTTCAGAGAGGCATAAAAATATATGTATTCGTCATTAAAATGCAGTAATGCGACCTTTATTGCAAAGACCCGGGAGTTGTTTATGGTAGTAGAATCTCATATTCAGCGGTTTAAGCTGCTGACCATCAGAACTAGGGATTAGTTAATCATGATTATTTTTCTTTCCTAACAATGAACAAAAAAACCTTTTAAATATTCAGTATATTTAAAAAATATATATATATATAGAATCATTGTAATATAATGTGAAGCATATAGGTGCTCTTATCTGGGGCGCTGTTAACTTTGATGATGAACTAATCCTGTACAACAAAGGTAATTATTGCTATTCCTTTCCTGGGGTGGTCCTGATGAGAGCCAGTTCCATCATAACCTTAATGAAATATTTCAAATTGGCTGATCTTATTTTTGTCTTTACCTAGTTGAGTAGTTCTTCTCATAATATGGATTAAAACTCAAATAGAGCTGTTCACTGTACACCAACTCTCTCAACTGATGCTCTCAAACACATTAAGAGGCAAGAAATTCAAGTAATTAACTCTTGATAAGTTCAGCACAGCTGTTACAGTTTTTCCATATTGTTTAAACACAAAATATGGAACTATGAACACAAATCCAAAAACATTAAACTTATGTGTCAACATTGTGACTCCAAACTGCTAAACTCTAAACACAATTTTATATGTTCTCACTCAAATATCATTCTAAATCACAGCTTTGCAAATCGCTAAACACAAATTTCATAATTTAGAACACCTTACTCACCTGAGAATCACTGACTTTCAAATACAAAACTCTAATTACCAAGTAGTCTCTCTCACACAAGTTGCACCTGTTCAGACTTAATTAGCAGAATGGTTCAATCATTTGTCAGGATATAAAAGAGGCCTCACGTGACTGATACAGCCCTCCTATGTTGTGATCTGGGATAATGTAAGTTTCCCATTGGGCAGCTCTGGTCAATGATTGGTTCTCTAAATCCACAGTTTGTTGTGCTGCACCTTCCACCATATTCCCCATCTCTCAATCCAATAGAGGAATTCTTTTCTGCATGGAGGTGGAAAGTGTACAAACGCAGACCCCACGAGTGTGTGGCTCTACTTCATGTAATGGGGGAGGCATGTGATGACATCCACGCAGATGATTGCCAAAGATGGATTTGCCATGCAAGGCGTTTTTCCCCCGCTGTTTGGCGAGAGAGAATATTGCAGCTGATGTAGATGAGGTCTTCTTGCCTGACCGAGATCAGGGGTCGGAAGAACAGTGATCTGTTTCTTTGCATTTTGCGATAAATACATTTTTGTGTCCTCTTTGTATGTGAATTTTCCTTATCATGTTTCTCATTGTGAAAATAGGTGAAAATTACAGTTTTGCAACAAACTACATACAGTAAATATAGCTTAGGGGCGTCCTACACCACACCAAATAAATAAAAACAACAGAAAGCCAACATATTTCCATGGACTTGAATGCATTTGAATTTGTACAGTGGCCTCATGAAGTCAAAAACGTAACCAAATAGTAATAATAACAGTGCTTTGAATTGATCTTGTCAGTGTTTATTTGATGCTCTGCGAGAGATAAGCATAAAATATCTGTGTGTGTTGTTTTGTTGGAAGGAATCAGTTTTGCTGGAGATTTGTAGAGTTTCAACAAAGGAGTTACTAATTTTCAGTTTATGTTCAGAGTTTTGAGAAACTGAGCCAAGTTTTTAGAAATGCGTTTACAGTTTTTCCCAAATGTTTACACAAAAAATGTGGAACTATGCACACGAATCCAAAAACATGAAGCTCATGTGTCAACATTGTGACTCCAAACTGCTAAACTCTAAACACAATTTTATATGTTCTCACTCAAAAATCATTCTAAATCACAGCTTTACAAATCGCTAAACACAAATTTCATCATTTAGAACACCTTGGTCACCTGAGAATCACTGACCTTCAAAAACAAAACCTTAATTATCAAGTATTCTCACACAAGTTGCAGCTATGTAAACTTAATTAGCAGAACATTTCAATCATTTATCAGAGTATAAAAGAGGCCTCACGTGACTGATACAGCCCTCCTATGTTGTGATCTGGGATAATGTAAGTTTCCACTGGGCAGCTCTGGTCAGTGATTGGTTCTCTAAATCCACAGTTTGTTGTGCTGCACCTTCCACCATATTCCCCATTTCTCAATTCAATAGAGGAATTCTTTTCTGCATGGAGGTGGAAAGTGTACAAACGCAGACCCCACGAGCGCGTGGCTCTACTTCATGTAATGGGGGAGGCATGTGATGACATCCACACAGATGATTGCCAAAGATGGATTTGCCATGCGAGGCGTTTTTCCCCCGCTGTTTGGTGAGGGAGAATATTGCAGCTGATGTAGATGAGGTCTTCTTGCCTGACCGAGATCAGGGGTCTGATGAACAGTGCTCTGTTTCTTTGCATTTTGCAATAAATAAATTTTTGTGTCCTCTTTGTATGTGAATTTTCCTTATCATGTTTCTCATTGTGAAAATAGGTGGAAATTACAGTTTTGCAACATTTTACATACAGTACATATAGCTTATATTTGTGTAGTACTGTAAATGGGGGGGTCCTACACCACACCAAATAAATAAAAACAACAGAAAGACAACATATTTCCATTGACTTTTATGCATTTGAATTTGTACAGCGGCCTCATGAAGTCAAAAACACAACCAAATACTTCTGATATCAGTGCTCTGAATTGATCTTGTCAGTGTTTATTTGATGCTCTGTAAGAGATAAGCATAAAATAGCTGTGTGTGTTGTTTTGGTGGAAGGAATCAGTTTTGCTGGAGATTTGTAGAGTTTCAACAAAGGAGTTAATAATTTTCAGTTTGTGTTTAGAGTTTTGAGAAACTGAGCCAAGTTTTTAGAAATGCGTTTAAACATTTGGGAAAAACTGTAAACATTTGAGAAAAACTGTAACTGAAAGCCTGAATTCCAGGTGAGTCTACCTCATAAAGCTGACTGAGAAAATCCAGCCAAGATGTCAAAGCTGATCATCTGAGCAAGAGGTGATACTTTGAAGAATCTAAAATCTAAAACATATTTTGGTTACTAATTAATGCCACGTAGTTTGGATGGAAAATGTTTAAATGATGAAAATAAAAATGATGAAAAACCCAATAAATTTAAGGTGTGTCCAAACTTTTGACTGCTACTTTATCTTTGTTAAATTTGTATCTTTTTAACTTTGAACACAGACTGTCATTGTAAACAATGTTTAAGTACTACTTGTATTTAAAAAAAAAAAGTCAGTAACATATAAAAGATAATATTCTTCTTAAATGGATTAAACTTTTGATTAGTTTTTATTTTTTCCCAAAATGTATAGAAGCAGCAATGCGTTTGTGTGTGTGTGTGTGTGTGTGTGTGTGTGTGTTTGTGTGTGTGTGTGCGTGTGTGTGTGACAGAGAGAGAAAGATAGAGCGAGAGGAATGTGGAGAGTCTCCTTATATACAGTAATCCACATTCCAACATGAATAAAAAACAATAAACCTTCTGAACATCTGAGCTGTAGCATTGCCATGTTTACATCGCTAAATACAGTTAAATACCACTAACTGTGGCACTAATCACTTGAGTTAATTAAACTTGAAATGCTTACCTATTGTGCCTAAATTGTAAGTTAATTTAATCAATGGTTTTTGCTATATCAGTCGCTTTTCATATTAAATCTACTTTAGACTTATTAGACTCAAGGTTTTATGGTCAAGTGACTAAAACACAAATGCATTTAATCAAATTAAACAGAGACTCAGAATGCTGTAGAGTGTAGCGGAAAGCACATAATGCTTCTCAAACATTTTCCATCCACAATTAAACTAAAAAGTCAGAGTACCACCTAAAAGTCATCCACAAAAATATAGACTATGCAAACTAGCAGTGAACAACATGGAGAAAAAATGCAATGAATTAAGTCTTAATTAATAAATAAATTAATTTATTTATAAAGTATTTTATAATTAATTAATTAATTAATTAATTAATTATGTCCCCCAGACTTTGAGACTCATCATCAGTGTGTAGTCGCTCCTCTCAGGCTACCATAGCTCATGAACAAACTGGTCTTGATGTTGTAGACCAGTGTTTCTCAAATGTATTTTATATATATAAAAAAATATATTTTACATTTTATGTATAATAATATATAAACTATATTATTATACATAAAATGTAGATCAAATATTTCCAGTATATTTAAACAAATGGCGACAAAAGCCAACAAAAGAGAGAAGCGGTCAGTGGCAACAGAATAAACTCAGTTACAGTATCTTTGTTTGATTGTACTGTAGGTGTGGCCAGTTTGGAAATATGCAATTTTACGTGAAACATACTTAATTTATTAAGTCTTAATTAATTAAGACTTAATTAATAATAACTCAACAATAAATTAATGCTATTGACATCTAACTATACTCCAAATTCCAATAGAAATGCTGCAAAAAGACTTTCCCTTTCAAGTTTGTGAAAATTTGGAGAAAATTATGTATTTATCTGACAGTGACGATATGTCAGATCCAATGATTTGGACATCGCCTGGTACCCGCATGCATTGGCTTATCCAATCTTTTGTTTTTGATACATTAAAAACCTTTATTTGGTGGCTTACCACCTTGGTGTGCTTCAAGTACCATCAGTGGTACACGTGGTACCACAGTTTGAGAAACACTGGTCTACAACAACAAGACCAGTTTGTTCAGCCTGAGAGGAGTCACTACACACTGATGGTGAGTCTAAAAATCTGGGGGACATATTCAGTATATCCTAACAAATGGGACCAGTGATGTCAGTAACGCGTTACTTACTCTAATCTGACCCTTTTTTTCAGTAACGAGTAATCTAACGCGTTACTATTTCCAATCCAGTAATCAGATTACTCACACACACTCACACTCACACAGACAGCGGGCTCCCCTACCCATCCCCCAAGCGCCCAAGAAAGACTTT
This sequence comes from Astyanax mexicanus, assembly GCF_023375975.1. Taxonomy (NCBI): domain Eukaryota; kingdom Metazoa; phylum Chordata; class Actinopteri; order Characiformes; family Acestrorhamphidae; genus Astyanax; species Astyanax mexicanus. The sequence goes on from NC_064422.1 coordinate 5,710,074, forward strand.
CTTTATTTTATATTTTTTTTATAAAACAAGTATTATGTTAAGTGAAATCAAGAAAAAACATATTTTATTTTTATACAAAAATGTATGTCAAGTTAATTCAAGAGAAATGGTCTTTTATTTTTATATAAAAAACTTATTTTTTTCAGTAAATAGGTCAACTTTAAATGTCTAGAGATACATTGTTGCTGTTAAAAATGCATTTTCCAATAAAGGCAGTATTGGCAAAACTGGTTATAATTTTAATGTTAAGGTGGCGGGAGGTGGTGTCTGCAGCTGCTGAAAGTAACTAATAAAGTAATTTGTAAAGTAACTTAGTTACTTTTAAAAGGAGTAATCAGTCATCGGATTACTTTTTCAAAGTAACTATACCATCACTGATGGCGACAGAAGCCAACAAAAGAGAAGAAGAGGTCAGTGGCAACAGAATAAACTCAGTTACAGTATCTTTGTTTGATTGGATTGTATGTGTGGCCACTAACGTTCACCTAATTCAAAATAGTTGAGTAAAGTTTGGAAATATGCAATTTTACCTGAAACCTTACCTTCATTTATTTGAGTTTAGTTGGTTTTACTGCAAGGCCCGGCTGCCGCTGACTCGAGGTTCATCTTTTGGCATTTTTGGTTTATTTACAGAATTCAGACTCCTGCATGCTTTCTGCAGTAATCAAAAGCCCGACTCTATGAAGATGATAGCAACACTAACGAAGCCACAACTTTTGATACTCCACATCATAGTCAATGCAGATGCTGGTAATGAGAGCCAAGCCAAATCCTGTCACCAATCATGTGCTGCTACACCTTACAAGTGCGGAAAAGGGGAATTTGGGCATGTAAAGAGAAGCCACGTCCAAATCACCCCCCACAAATCAAACCAAATCAGACGTTTCAAAGGGAAGATTGGACCAGCACTGGCTTCATGGCAAACAAGTGTCGACTTTTGCCCATCATCAGCACGGGGGAGCGAGCCGATCTCCGGGGCTGTTTGCTCGCTGTCAGCATGGGGGAACGAGCCGATCCAAGGGGCTGTTTGCCCGCCGTCAGCATGCGGGAGCGAGCTGATCTCCGGGGCTGTTTGCCTGTCGTCAGCGCGGGGGAACGAGCCGATCCAAGGGGCTGTTTGCTCAACGCTGTCAGTGCGGGGGTACGAGCCGATCTCCGGGGCTGTTTGCCTGTCATCTCCAGCGCGGGAAACAAACCCGTCTCTGCGGCTGTTTGCCCGTCGTCGTCAGCGCGGGGTAACGAGCCCATCTCCGGGGCTGTTTGCCCGTCGTTGCCAGTGCGGGGGAACGAGCCTGTCTCTGCGGCTGTTTGCCCGTCGTCGTCAGCGCAGGGGAACGAGCCGATCTCCGGGGCTTTTTGCCCGTTGCCAGCGCAGGGGGACGAGACGATATCAGGGGCTGATACTGAGGGTGTGCGACCCACTGATACTGTGGGTTTAAGACCCACTGATACTGAGGGTTTGAGACCCACTGATACTGAGGGTTTAAGACCCACTGATACTGAGGGAGTGAGACCCACTGATACTGAATGTTTGAGACCCACTGATACTGAGGGAGTGAGACCCACTGATACTGAGGGTGTGAGATCCACTGATACTGAGGGTGTGAGACCCACTAATACTGAGGGTGTGAGACCCACTGATACTGAGGGTTTGAAACCCTCTGATACTGAGGGTTTGAGACCCACTGATACTGAGGGTTTGAGATCCACTGATATTGAAGGTGTGAGACCCACTGGTACTGAGTGTTTGAGGCCCACTGATACTGAGGGTTTGAGACCCGCTGATACTAAGGGAGTGAGACTCACTGATACTGAGAGTTTGAGACCCACTGATACTGAGGGTGTGAGATCCACTGATACTGAGGGTTTGAGACCCAGTGATACTGAGGGTTTGAGATCCACTGATACTGAAGGTGTGAGACCCACTGATACTGAGGGTTTGAGACCCACTGATACTGAGGGTTTGAGGCCCACTGATACTGAGAGTTTGAGGCCCACTGATACTGAGGGTTTGAGACCCGCTGATACTAAAGGAGTGAGACACACTGATACTGAGGGTTTGAGACCCACTGATACTGAGGGTTTAAGACCCACTGATACTGAGGGAGTGAGACACACTGATACTGAGAGTTTGAGACCCACTGATACTGAGGGTGTGAGACCCACTGATACTGATGGTTTGAGACCCACTGGTACTGAGGGTTTGAGACACATTGATACTGAGGGTTTGAGACCCACTGATACTGAGGGTTTGAGACCCACTGATACTAAGGGTTTGAGACCCACTGATACTGAGAGTTTGAGACCCGCTGATACTAAGGGAGTGAGAAACACTGATACTGAGGGTTTGAGACCCACTGATACTGAGGGTTTGAGACCCACTGATACTAAGGGTTTGAGACCCACTGATACTGAGGGTTTGAGACCTGCTGATACTAAGGGAGTGAGACAAACTGATACTGAGGGTTTGAGACCCACTGATACTGAGGGTTTAAGACCCACTGATACTGAGGGAGTGAGACCCACTGATACTGAGGGTGTGAGACCCACTGATACTGAGGGTTTAAAACCCACATATACTGAGGGTGTGAGACCCACTGATACTGAGGGAGTGAGACCCACTGATACTGAAGGTGGATATTCTCTATTACAGTCTAAAGCCAGAAGTCCTCCTTTCAGGTTGAGATCAATGGCTGTATAATAGAATAATTCAAATGTTCAACACAGAACATAATTATATAGAACAATAAGGAGGCTGACAATTCAGCAACATTAAAAATGTGTTTAACATAATCTGAGAAAAGTGAAAATTGCACAGAAGCCTGTAGTCAGAGACGGGGAAGGCCTGACCCGGTGGCTCTGTAATAAAGGCAGTCATGTGCGCATGATTGGAACAGTGTTGTTCAGAGCACAGCTTAATGAAGCCAGGCACTGCAGAGCGTATAATCAGGGTGAATAGATCACAAAGCAGCCGGAACCCAAATGTTTTCATTTTCCATAATAACACACTCTGCTCTCAAAGGTTAAGTTTCAACACCAATTTTCACTCACTTCACAAACCTGAACCATTAAATAGAGATTCAAACCCTGCTTTCACTGTGCATCCACCTGCCTTCCAGAAATGCAATATACAGTGGCTTGCAAAAGTATTCATACCCCTTTAACTTTTCCACATTTTGTCACTTAATAAGTTAATAGAGTGCAGCTGTGTGTAATTTAGTCTCAGTATAAATACAGCTGTTCTGTATCGACCTCAGTGGGCTGTTAGAGAACACTAGTGAAAAAACAGCATCACAAAGACCTAAGAACTCACCAGACAAGTCAGAGATAAGGTTTGGGGAAGTTTAAAGCAGGGTTAGGTTATAAAAACATATCTAAACTTCAATCCATCATCAAAAAATAGAAAAAAGGATTCTACACCTGCAAACCTACCAAGACATGGCCATCCACCCAAACTGACAGATTGAGCAAGGAGAGCACTGGTCAGAGAAGCAGCCAAAATGGCCCCATGGTCACTCTGGAGGAGCTGCAGAAATCCCACTAGTCACTCCCACAAGTCAGGTGGGAGAATCTGTATACAGAACAACTCTCAGAAGTCATGAACTCCACAAATATGGCCTGTATGAAACAGTGGCCAGAAGAAATCCATTGTTTAAAAGAAACATAGGAAGTGCTGTTTGCAGTCGCAGCAAACATGTGGAAGAAGGTTCTGTGGTCAGATGAGACCAATGATGAAATTTCTGGCTTAAATGCAAAGGGAGGAAAAGTAACACTGTTCATCACCCTAAACACACCATCCACCACTATAAAACATGGTGGTGGCAGCATCATGCTGTACAAATGCTTTTCTTTAGAAGGACAGAGAAGCTGGGCAGAGTTGATGGGAAGATGGATGGAGATAAATATAGAACAATCCTGGAAGAAAACCTGTTGGAGTCTGCAAAAGGCTTCAGACTGGAAATTAAATACACCTTCCATCAAGACAATGACTCTAAACATACAGCCAGAGCTGCAGTGGAATGGTTTAGATCAGAGAACATTCATGTGTTAGAATGACTCCATCCAACCTGGCTGAACATGAGCAGTTTTATAAAGAAGAATGAGCAAAAATCACAGTCTCAAAGCTAGTAGAGATATACCCCAAAGCACTTACAGCTGTAATTGCAGAGAATGGTGGCTCTACTAAGTATTGATATATGGGGCCTGAATCAGATTTTTATTTAATAAAAAAAAATTAAAATCATGTATCGTTTTCATTCCACTTCACACTTATGCAATAATTTGTGTTTGTCTTTCACTTAAAATCTCCATTGAAAACATTTATGTTTGTGGTTGTAAGGTGACAAAATGTGGAAAAGTTCAAGGGGTATGAATACTTTTGCAAGCCACTGTATCTACATATATGACATTGTTATATATAAAATATCTGGTCAAAAACATAGAAGTATATCCTTTTCGACCTATATTCTATTGAATACATTACAAACACAAGAGACCCTATTGTACACCCTGTGCAAGTGCTTCAAGATGCTTATTGCGATCTTTCACCCTGCCAACAGTCTATTTTCACACCTTGCATATGTGCCGTTAAAATAGTGTCAGAGTTTAGGAATAAATCTACATTGATGGGATTGTCTGGAAGTAAGCTGTGTTCAGGTACATTTTTAAGGTAAAGGTTTCTATCTTGGCTGTGGAAAACCACTTGGCTGAGGTGCACCACTAATTGATTAAAACCCTGACAACAGTCAACAGTCATTCATCCGCCCAGTCTTATCTTAGCCATACAGGAGTGCTGTACTGCATAGCACAAATCCAACTTTTACATCAACAATAAATAGAATAAAGAATAAAATAACATTGCTCTTCCCATAAACAAAGTACTGGAGCACCCTTATAGCGTGAATCCACAGGTCAGTATCCTTTGCTAAAACACAAAAAGCGCTGCGCTGTTAACATACGAATGCGCCAAAGTCAGAGCTCACCTGGCTCTTAAAGGCAATGACAACTGATAAAATGATTGATTTATTTCATGTTACGCCCAAAACACACTCATGATTTTTTAAAGAGAATTAGTTTATGCCTTTTGCGCTTTTCAATCCATGTAAGACATTTTTTTTTTTTTTGTGTCCTCACCATACCAAATTCTCACTGACACGCCCTAAATCCAGGTGCACGATCCAAAATTGACCAGTGCGCTTTAGATTGGCTAAAAGGCTCTTGCCTTTTACACACTATTTTTTTTTTTTATGTATTGAATCATTTAATGATATTAAGCATTGTAGAGTGAGAAATCATTTATTTTTTTAAACTCATTATTAGTCCTAATTTTACCTTGTCACAACTTTTTTGGGATGTCTTGCAGACCTTAAAAGCAGGAACGTACAGTACCAGTCAAACGTTTGAACACACCTTCTCATTCAATGTTTTTTTTTTGTTCTACATTGTGAATGAATCCTGAAGTCATCCAGGCTATGAAAGAACAAATAAAATAACTTTTAAAAAATAAAGTTTTAAACAAACCAAAATACTCTGTGAAGCATTTAGGTGCTCTTATCTGTGGTGTTGTTAACTTTGTTAACTGTGCTTTCTGAGGCTGGTAACTCTGATGAATTTATTCTGTGCAACAGAGGAAATTCTTGCTCTTCTTTTCCTGGGGTGGTCATAATGTCATAATGTTTTTGATGGTCTTTGCGACTACACTTTATACTTTGAAAGTTTCAAAATTGTTTGGATTGACTGACCTTCATTTCCTACCAACTCTACCTCTTCACAACTTTACAACTGATGCTCTCAAAACATTAAGAACTCGTGACGAGTTCAGCACAGCTGTTAACTGAATGCCTGAATTCCAGGTGACTCTACCTCATAAAACTGACTGAGAAAATCCAGCCAAGATGTCAAAGCTGATCATGAATAATAATAATAATAATAATAATAATAATAATAATATGAATAATCTAAAATATAAAACAAATTCTGGTTTTATATTTTTTTGTGTTGTTACATAATTCCAGATGTTTTTCTATGTAGTTTTTAGGATGGCTGTAGTATGAATCTACTATGCAGAACTTATTATTATTATTAAATACCAAAAATGTTGGGTTCTTAATGTCAGAAATTAAATAAATTAAAGTAATAAAAAGTCAAAGTAAATGCTGGAAAAACTGTGTTTATACATTGATTTTTTTTTTCTTCTGTGTATTAAAGTCCACTTTATGCAGGGAGGGAAACATGTTGCTTTCATTTACAGGAACTAGATTAGCTGTAGCTGAAATGGAAAAGAAGGTTTTTTTTATTATTTAATTTTTGCGATGTCAGATGGCCTGTCTATTAATGCCAGCCTCTGACTGCTCATTACATTTTTCTGGCTGTAATTGAATTTTTAGTCATCGCTGGCCTGCGAGACCCAAAGTCCTGCTCTTTTAAAGTGAAGTGCTAGCAGAGGCTTTCACACAGCCATGCAGACTCAATTACTGTGTCTCAGATCATTTCCACTGACACATTAGGGAGGCAGTTCAATTCAGAGTGGAGATGTCACCCTGTGTACAGGTCCTCCTGCTGAAACTGTGCTTCTGAAAGCATCAAACGCTCATGCTAGCATATTGCATGGGTCTCCGACTGCAAAAATGTATCATAAACTGTGTGGTTTTATTACCAGCATATCATACTATGTTTTTTTTTTTTTTTTTTTTTTTGGATCTGTTCATGGCTGTTATTTCCATAGCCTGTCTCAAACGGCTCTGTAAAAACCCTGTTAATGTTAATGCAGTTTGCTTTGGAATGGAGTGTGAAGCGATCACACCGTAGAGGGTGTTATAATTTACAACCTAGTTAACTCAGTGGGATTCCCGCTATTAGAGTGATGCTAGAGTGTCCACCGCTACACAAAATGCATTAAAACGGTTTAGGTAAGAGTTAGAATGCTGCTCAAATGGATGGCTGAATCAAACTGTGAAGTAAAGAACCATAAAAAGACTATTTTGGGCCATATTTTAGTGGTCTGTAGCACACCAGTCAATTGCACATCACGCAGCTTGATTTAGAGCATGAGGTCGTGTCTTTTGTATCATGAGGGTGCAAAATATACGCCTTGCACAGCTCAAAACAAGCTAATAAAAATGTGAGAAACATTATTAAGGTACGTCTAAGGTAGGATTGGGCTGTTGACTGTTGTCAGGGTTTTAATCAGTCAGTGGCGCACCTGTATTTCCCATCTCCAAGATGGAATACGCCAGATGCTTACCTGAATACACTTAATTTCCAGACCACTATGTTTACACATTAGTGTAGTTTTTTTTTTCCTTCACACATATTAACATTGTGGGTGCAAGGCGTGAAAATAGACTGTTGACAGGATGTAAGATGCTCCATGAATCCTGGCATTGTCATCTTGGAATATGTTCGTGCCATCAGGGAAGAAAAAAATCCATTGATGCAATAACCTGGCCTATATTCAGTATATTTAGGTAGTCAGCTGACCTCATTCTTTCAGCACATACTGTTGCTAAACCTAAACCTGCAGACCAACTGCAGCATCAACCCCAGATCATAGCTCCGCCCCCACAGGCTTGTGCGGTAGGCACTAGGCATGATGGGAGCATCATGCCACTTCAGCCAACTTCACCTTCTTATCCTAATGATCCATCACTCTGGAACAGGGTAAATCTGGACCATCAGACCACATGACCTTCATTCAGCTGTTTTCGCTGGTTAGTCTCACTGACAAGTGCTTTTCTTAAGGCTACACAGCTTAGCACAGTTTAGTGCCAATGCCTAGAGTTCCCTTCACATTGTGTTTGTTTGGTAAATACTCTTAATTTCACTATTAAACACATCCCGGAGTTCTAGTTTTGTTTTTCTACCATTCGATTTCATCAAATTAAGTTTTTTTTTTCTTCCTTGTAAATTACATTCCCCCACTATCCTTCCACCTTTTTTATAGTGTGTTGGGCAGTTCTTAACCTGAGTTTAGTAGTTTTAGCTTTCATCTCCTAATTTGACTCTTCTGATACAGACACAGGATAAGTCTTTCCACGTGGCTGTTAAACAAATGGGAAGCTACTCACTGCATCAGTTAAAGGGGAGTCTTACCTATTTGCTTAGATAAATCCAGGTGGTGACCTTTTTTTGGCCAGGCAGTGTTTTTTTTTTTTTTTCAACAAAAAAACATTTATCCCACAATGCAACATCTTCACAATACATTGCACTTAATACAAATGGTATCATGCTAATGTGATACTGTAATACTTGATATATCAAAAAAGCAATTATCACGAAATAGTATAAAATACTTCTAAAAAGTTAATATCATAAATTATGGATTTATTGGTGTCAGATTCACATTTACATATACCCTATTCATTTGATTATATTGCTACACCATACGTAGAGTAGTGAAGCAGTAACTTTAGTAGTTTTAGGGGATGAGTAGAAATATCCAGAGATGGAAAGTAATTAATTACATTTACTCACATTACTGTAATTGAATAGATGTTATAAGTAATTTTTCATTTTTAAAGTAATTTTTAAAATAGGTAATTTTACTTTTACTCAAGTACATTTTGACACAAGTAATTTACTTCACTACATTGGAAAACTCCCCATTACTGAGTAAAAAATCAAATGCTGGGGAAAATCTAATTGTTATTGAGTTTTGTTCTCCATGGCAGCGCAGCTGAACTTTTCCCTGCAATGTTTATTATGGTTATTACGGTTATTACGGTGTTCTGTCCAGTGATGCTACCCATCGATATGTGCTTCTTTACGGCACTGCGCATGCAGGACCAACATATTTTTGTATGTTTTCATGTTTTTAACGATAATTCCTTAAGTTTTTAATGGAAACATTAAACAATCTGCTTGGATGTAAAAAAAACAAAACATGTAAATATCAGTTAAAGCACAGCAATGGCAAGTTAAAAAAATAAGAATGAACTATAAAGAATAAAACTATAAAAATACGGTTTATAGTCGCCTATATGACCAAACTTTTTAACAGTAAAGAAAAAAAAAAGGATCATAGAAACCTATGGCACTTGTTCTTAAAAATGTTTTATGAGGTGGTCTGAACAAATACTGCCTGAAAGGTCCAAATTATTATTAGGAATAATAGTTCATTAAAAACGACTTAATTTATGATTTGTACTTTTTTACATCAAATAATTAAAAGTAACTATGTAACTTTTACTTAAGGTACATTTTAAATTGAGTACTTTTTTACTGTTTTACTGTAATATCAGATATATTTGTTTCCACATATCAATAATGTGTCACAAACAATAATTATACAGTATTTCACGATATTGATATTTTGCTCCACCCCTATTCTAAATACCCAGACACCTCTAGATATGTCCCATTAACAGCAGCCATGGCCTAAAACATTACCCTTAAAGAACAGTGTAAAACTGATTTGTAACAGAGGAAATAAAAAGTCTGTTTTATTTCCACTCTGGAACCTCCAGAACTCTGGCTACTGCAGCAGGTAACTGTGGACACGTTGGATGGGTTGTTTGGAACAGCTGTTGTTTCCAATCATAACAGTTTTCTCAGATAAAAGAACTAAAGCTCTGAGTTTCAGTCTGAGAGAGAGAAAACACAGAATCCCCAGGAGAGAAAATAGCCTGAGAGAGGAAACGCCTGGCCTCTCTCTCTCTTTCTCTAACTTCTCTCCCTCTCTCTTCATCTCCTTCTCTCTTTCTCTCTCACTTCCCCTCTATCTATCCCTCTCACTCTCTTTTTCTAACTTCTCTCCCTCTCTCTTTCTTTTTCACTTCCCCTATATCTATCACTTTCTCTTTTCTAACTTCTCTCCCTCTCTCTTTCTCTTTCACTTCCCCTATATCTATCCCTCTCTCTTTCTCTAACTTCTCTCCCTCTCTCTTTCACTTCCCCTATATCTATCCCTCTCTCTTTCTCTAACTTCTCTCCCTCTCTCTTTCTCTTTCACTTCCCCTATATCTATCCCTCTCTCTTTCTCTAACTTCTCTCCCTCTCTCTTTCTCTTTCACTTCCCCTATATCTATCCCTCTCTCTCTCTTTCTCTAACTTCTCTCCCTCTCTCTTTCTCTCTCACTTCCCTTCTATCTATCCCTCTCTCTTTCTCTAACTTCTATCCCTCTCTCCTTCTCTTTCACTTCCCCTATATCTATCCCCCTCTCTCTTTCTCTAACTTCTCTCCCTCTCTTTCTCTCTCTTCATCTTCCACTCTCTTTCTCTCTCTTCATCTTCCACTCTCTTTCTCTCTCACTTCCCCTCTATCTATCCCACTCTCTCTCTCTCCTTCTCTCTCACTTCAACTCTAACTATCCCACTCTCTCTATTTTTTCTCTCTCCATCTCATCCTCTCCCCTCTCTCTCTCCTTCTCTCTCACTTCCCTTCTATCTTTCTCACTCTCTCTCTTCCTCTCTCTCCATTTCGTCCTCTCCCCTCTCTCTCTTTCTCTCACTTCCCCTCTATCTATCCCACTCTCTCTCTTTTATCTCTCTACTTCTCGTCCTCTCCCCTCTCCCTCTTTCTCTCTCACTTCCCCTCTATCTATCCCTGTCTCTCTCTTTGCTCTCTCTCCTTCTCTCTCACTTCAACTCTATCTATCCCACTCTCTCTCTCTTTTTTGTCTCTCCATCTCATCCTCTCCCCTCTCTCTCTCTTTCTCTCTCACTTCCCCTCTATCTATCCCACTCTCTCTTTTTTCTCTCTCAATCTCATCATCTCCCCTCTCTCTCTTTCTCTCTCACTTCCCCTCTATCCATCCCACTCTTTCTCTTCCTCTCCATCTCATCCTCTCCCCCAATCTCTCTCTCTTAATCTCATCCTCCCCCGTCTCTTACTCTATATTACTCTCTCTCTTTCTCTCTCACTTTCCCTCTATCTATTCCACTCTTTCTCTTCCTCTCTCCATCTCATCCTCTCCCCCACTCTCTCTCTTCCTCTCTCTTATCTCTCTTCCCCACTCTCTATTTCATTCTCTTCCTCTCTCTCCATCTTCCCTTCACTCACACTCCCTCTCTATCTCTTTTCCTCTCTTTCTTTTCCTCTCTTTGTTTCTCTCTCTCATTCTCCATCTCTCTCTATCTTGTCATCTCCCCCTCTCTCACTTTCCATCTTTCTCTTACTCTCTCACTTCCTGTTTATCTATTTTCCTCTCTTAATACCTGGTCCTCTTCATCTCTTTGTCTCTCTCTCATTCAGTCCGTGTTGAAGGCATGGTCTTCTGTTTTGGTGACTGACAGGGCTAATAGACCATGCACCTGTGTGGAAGATGAGCCACTGTTCTACAACCCCCTGATCCAGGCTCGGTGTTTAGCATCCAGGAGTGTTCAGCGGTGCTTAGTAGGAGCAAAGATCACTACTGTTGGAGGCCTCAGAGTCAGGGGAGACTGGAAGACGGTGAGCACTCTGAAGGCTGAGACGAGGATCAGGTCTGACCGTCTGCTTCAGAGGGTCCTGGAGGAGGTGGCGATGGAGATGCCTGCTCTGTTCAGAGAAGCCTTGGGTGGTGGTGATGGAGCGACTCCCTCACCTTTTCCCTCCTTGTCCATTAAAATGGCTGTGGGGGATTCTCTAGGTGAAGAGGGCTCGCTTCTGTCCTATACGGTTCCTGTGTTGACGACGTTGGAAGATGCCTCCAGGAAAGCGTTATATGGAGCGTGTGTAAAGGTGAATCATGGACAGGCTCTTTTTGGTTTGCAGGACTCTAAATGGACTGGGTTGTTGGCGCCGGGCTCTTCTCCCCGGGGATGCTGGAGGTCCCTGTATAAGCCTCCTATAGAGAGGCGAACAGCGGACCTTCAGTGGAGGATAATACACGGGGCAGTAGCCACTAATAGATATTTGGCACATATCAATCCGGCTGTGGGTAGAGGGTGCCCATTCTGTGGCAGTGATGAAACACTGGGTCATCTCTTCCTGCAGTGTGTTAGATTGGCAGGTCTGTTTGCACTTCTGGAAGAATGGTGCAGGGGGCTTGGGGTGGTATGGGCTGAAAGCCTGTATGTATTTGGTCCTAAATATGTTGCTGCACAGAGAGGTAAAATCTGCTTGGTGAATTTTCTGTTGGGCCAGGCTAAGCTTGCTGTCTGGCTCACTAGGAAGAATAAAATGCAGGGCAGAGGAACTATAGACCCGGTTTTGCTGGTAATTTGCTGGTAATTGCTGGCTCCGTGTGGAGTTTGCGTACTTTAAATTGACTCACAGACTGCTGGAATTCTCTGGGGTGTGGGGAAAGGGGGACATACTATGTTCAATTAATGATGATGAGTTTTTAATTCTAAATGTGTAATTTTTTTACTTGGATTCTGTTATAGACAGGATTTTCTTTTTTTTTTGTTTCACCGGATGATGGTTTGATGATAATGTGATTAATAAATGTGATTTTTAACCGTCTCTCTCATTCTCCATCTCTCTCTCTTACTCTCTCTTTTTCTCTCTCCATCTCATCCTCTCCCCCCTCTCTTACTCTCTCTTCATGTCTCTCTCATTCTCCATATCTCTCACTCTCTCCCTTCTTCTCTCTATTTATTTTGTCATCTTTCTTTCTCTCTCTCGCTTACTCTCTACCTATCTCACTCTCTCCTCTTTCTCTATCTTTATCTTTGTCTTGTCCTCTCCTACTCTCTCTCTCACACACACACTACCCCTCTCTCTCTCTTCCTCTCTCTATCGATTAAGTTCTCTCCATCATCTGTTCCTCTCTATGTCTTACTATTTTACTTTCTCTCTCTCTCTCTCTCTAGCTCTCTTTCACTCTATCATCATAGGTACTCATCACAGACCCTTTAAAACATGTCCTCACAGCACCTCGTCCTTCACTGTAACTCATGATGTTCCTCAGTAACGTCTACTGAACATCCTGAGAGCATCACAGGACAGTGTGTGAATGTTTGACCATGTGACCTTATATTTACAGAATTAATATTTTAGTAGTGTGGAGATGAAACTAGCTTCTTTTAAAAGTGTATTTTTTTTGTTTCTACAGCTCTGTTCCAACCAGTTTAATAATTCAGACGCTTTAAAGAAATATTTTACCTTCCAAAAAACTAGATCTTAATAAAAAATAAGTTTTATAACTGTTTTTTAACCTTAAACACCATTTAAACATCATTTTAACTCTTTTAATTTAGATATGTTTCATTATCAGCACTCAGAACTGGGCCTGGGCTTTTACACATTGAGTTGAATAATTATTTCAAGTGTTTTTGGTTACACTTTCTATGAATGTCATCTCTATAAGACTCTATAAACATACTTATAACACATTATAATGCATTCATAAGGCATCATAAACATGACTATACATATTTATAACCATGTATAATTCATCATAAGCATGTTTATTATGCATTATGAACTGTGATCATAATGCATTAATAGCTGCATTTATAACATGTTATACATCAATACCAAAAAACTCAGTCCCAGATTGCAGAATTATGCATTAAGACTAAAAAATGCTTCCAACTTATAAACACACCCTCAATAATCCTATAAATATATTTTTAACCACTCATATTGTTCTTGTATTGAATATAATATTAATTATAGTCAATTATAATGTATTATAACAGGTCTTTGTGTGCTCTAAGTAAAGTGCCAGACTTTCATTGTGGGACTAGATTATTAACGATAAAAATATACTATTTTAACATATATATATATATATATATATATATATATATATATATATATATATATATATATATATATATATATATATTATAAGCACAGCTTATAATATATTATGATCACAGGTCATAATGCTTAATAACATGGCTATAATGGGTTATGCATTTTTATAAATATTTATAGCCATGTTTATATTGGCTTATGAATGTGTTATAATACATTATGAATGTGGTTATAGAGTCTAATAGAGAGGACATTCATAGAAAGTGTTACCGATGTTTTTAGTAATTTAGGTGCTATTATTTAATCATTGCTAAGTGCTTGTTAGATAATGATGAAGTTACACTCATATAGCATTTTTCTAGATACTCCATTTACACATTTATATTTAGCACTTAATCAACCAACACACACTGGTGAGAAGTAGCAGCCAATCACACACAGCATACTCCCAACCAGAAACAACTACCAAGACAGACATTCAGACATACACACCAGAACAATTAAAATATAATCAGTTTAAGGTCAACTTAGATTTTCAAATGTACAAATGTAGTGGTGGTTGCCATTATGTTGTTTGGTGGTTGCTAGGGTGTTGCAAGATGGCTATTAATCAGTTGCTAAGGTCTCTTAGGTGGTTGCTATGGTGTGCATGCCAGTGTTGCCAATTGATTACAGTGGTTGACTACTGTATTTTTTAGACACTAGGGCGCATCAGATTATAAGGTGCATTAAGCGACTCTACTAAGGATGCCTACATTAAAGTGAACAAGGGTGTTGCCATATTTTTCTGAAGTAATCAGAGTATGGTTTCCCACACAGGACAGATGCCATGTCATTATACACCACTGGGAGCCAAAATGTTGATTTTCTTTGATTTTACCAAATTGAAAACCTCTGGAATATAATCAAGAGGAAGATGGATGATCACAAGCCATCAAACCAAACTGAACTGCTTGAATTTTTGCACCAGGAGGAGTGACATAAAGTTATCCAAAAGCAGTGTGTAAGACTAGTGGAGGAGAACATGCCAAGATGCATGAAAAAAACTGTGATTAAAAAAAACAGGGTTATCAAACCAAATATTGATTTCTGAACTCTTAAAATTTTATGAATATGAACTTGTTTTCTTTGCATTATTTGAGGTATGAAAGCTGAATGCATCTTTTTTGTTATTTTAGCCATTTCTCATTTTCTGGAATTTGGGAGAAATGTTGTCTGTAGTTTATAGAATAAAACAACAATGTTAATTTAATTCAAACATATATCTATAAGTAGCAAAATCAGAGAAACTCATTCAGAAACTGAAGTGGTAAAATTAAAATTCTTAATCTTTTTAGAGTCCTGGATGTTAATCTACTCATATTTCTATTTTGAAAACTGTTTTTTGGGTGAGTAAAGCACTTCCGTTTATTTACAGTAAGCTTAGATTTCCAATATTTTTAATATTTTTTAAAATAGCAGATATTTGGTGCCACCATGCTAAGGCATACTGTCTATTTCTGAGCAAACCAAAGGATTTTAAGTGCACCTTATACTCTGACAAATACAGTAAGCGTTACTACTCTATTTTTATCATTTTAAAAGTGGGAAAAACTGAAACATGTGTTGCTACGCAGAAACCATGCATCTGATGAGGTAGCGTGTGTGATGGCACAGTGAAAGCAGGAGCGTCCAGTATCCTCCAAGTGCACTTTTAGAGCTATAGGCAGACAGACATCATCTTCAGTAATGATGACCCTGGTGCAGCTTTTCTTCAGGATCGCTGCCGTAATGACTTTGAGCACCAACAAAACATCAAGCGCGTTTCTGCTCTTAAAGATCTTTTAAAACGGCAAAAGCTGCCTTCTGCAGTCCCCCCCTGTCTTTGGAGTCTAAAGCTGTGAAGTTGCTTGTATAAAGTTGGGTAAAGAAATGGGCCTTCACTAATGAAGCATCTGGGGAGAGGTCACCAACAAGATTTCTCTCTTTCTTTTTTTTTTTTGGTTATTTTTTCACCAGAGAACAGAGCCTGTTATTCACAGCGGAGCATTACGTCTGCTAGTTTAAATAAATAATGAATAAGAACACGAGCGGCAGCTGAGGACATGAGTGTGCGAGGTCTGTCATGATTTGAGTTTAATTGCTCGGCCGGTATTTGTTAAGCATACCCACACGCTCCTGTAATTACATCTCTTAGCCAAGTCCATTCTTCTCTATTTACATCAATGTCAGAGGCTTTTCTACATGAGAGAGCCTCCAGCCCGGTTTTCCATTGTAAGCGTTGGGTTTGGCTTTTGAATGATTTATGCTGAGAAATCCGCCATGGCTGTCATGCTTGTCAGCCCATTATGGAGCCCAAATTTGTCTTTTGAAGCTCGCTGAAAACCTTTTTACACATGTACGCATGTATCCAGCCAACAGCATGCCCCAAGATGTTGATGTTCATGTTCTTGTTTAAGGCTGCGCTTGTTCAGAAATTTCAAAGGAATTCACTGAACCCAAGACTGCAGTGATTCAAATTCCTTCAAAAGAGCCAAGAACCAGGACAGTGTCCCTAAAACGCCGCTCTATATCTCTTTTGTGTTTTATACAGCAAAAACTCCAGAGTTGAAATTTGAGTGTTAAACAATTGAGAATTCATTGTTTAATTACTACTTATTTCTAATCTTCTCCCAACTGTTCCACCCTTATCCTCTATCACAAGTGACGCCACAACACAAAGAGGGTGAAGACTTACGCATGCCTCCTCCGACACATGTGAAGTCAGACTCCGCCTCTTTTTTTAGAACTGCTGCTGATGCAGCATTACCGTATAGAAACACAGCACTCTCGGAGGCTTATATATCACACACACACACACACAAATCAAATAAAAATCTAAAATGTGTGATGTGCAAAAGTATTTACCCCCCATACCAACATTTAGTAGAGCCACCATTCACTGCGATTACAACTGTAAGTGCTTTGCGGTTTGTCTGACACTTTTGTGTTTTGTGACTGAGATTTTTGCTCAGTCTTCTTTTTAAAACAGCTTGTGTTTGTGAACAGCAATTTCCATGTCTTGCCACAGACGCTTAATGCAATGTATAGGGTGACCAGATTTGGGTTTCTGAAAAGGAAGACACCTTTTTTTTATAATATTACTCTTTTATTTTACCACTTACTTTTTAAGTTAACTGATCATTTATCAGTTTTAGAATCTGTTATTTCACTTGTTTTAGTGAGTTTTGAAACATGTTGATCCACAGCATAGAGGCTACAAACTCAAACTATGCAGCCTTTCAATACAGCTTCTAAAATAAAATGATGTAGCCTAAAATACACACTTGCTGCTCATCCAACACTTCTCATTCTTGACCGTTTGCTATTTTATCAGCCACTGCTCATCATTCTCATGTAATAGAGCTAACGTTACCTCCATCACCTCAAAAGCCCTGTGTAATTCTAACTCAGTCTGCCCTCGTTTCCTCCTTCAAAAGCCTGTCGGTCTGCTGCTGTGGTCAACTGCACTCAAACACTGAACGCACCCCACAGAGAAAGGGTGTAGAACCGGCGGACACACATGAGCTTTCGCTCAGTGTAAACATTTGGGTAAACACTGGCAAGCCCACGCTTTCTTCTTCACACACACACAATGCAAAGCAGATAGCTCTGAGGACCGGATGGAGAGGGGTGGACTAATTTGCGGTACAGAGAAACCTGGAATGGAGTGGAATGGAATGGCGTGGCAATTCTAATAACAATGCACTGTACTTTGGGCAGTCCAACAATATCCCGGACGATTTTGAAATTCCCCCCAGACATTTTTTTAGGTCTCAAAGGTAGGACATGTCCGGGAAAAAGAGGACGTCTGGTCACCCTAGCAATGTAAGAATGGATCATTCTAACACATGAATACTTTTGATCTAAACTATTCCACTGTAGCTCTGGCTGTATGTTTAGGGTCATTGTCTTGCTGGAAGCTGGATCTCCTTTCCAGTCTCAAGTCTTTTTTTGCCTTCAACTGGTTTTCTTCCAGAATTTCCCTGTATTTATCTCCATCCATCTTTCCATCAACTCGGACCAGATTCTCTGTCCCTGCTGAAGAAAAGCATCTCCACAGCATGATACTACCACCACCATGTTTCACAGTGTCAGAAACTGGAGGACACGTCCAGTAAATTGTTTTAGGTGAACAGTGTGATATAAAAACAAATATTTTAAAAATGTAAGATCATGGTTGTGACATCACATGGTTTCACCCTGTATCTTCCGCACCAGTAGCTCTGCTGTTGGGCCCTTTATCGAGTACAGTGCATGTGACCACACTGAAGAGAGACACCCATAACTCTTCCCCTCACATTTACTAGTGTCTTTGACATTTCCAAACGGATCATCTGTGTGTGCAGTCAGCTATCACACTGCTCCCCCCAGGGCCTTCACACCATCACCAGAGGAAGCACAATTAGTACCATGATGACATCCTGCACTGCTGCCTCGCACGGCTTCCCGCGAGCCGTCTGATAGACTCCAAGACTCAGCCTGAAGATTTTCTCCAGCACTTCAGATTCTGACCTTCATGGTTCAAACTCCAGGCCTCACTATAACAGGCACTATTTATATTTCATCAAAAGCAGAAGCAAACCTCAAAAATAACAGAGGATACTACCTGAAGACGAGCTGGATTGGCTGATGTTTAGTTAGCTGTAAGGTGAAGGTTGACGTATTGTACCGTCAACTCCCAATGGAATCATTTTGCAGCAGATTTCTCTATACAGTGTCTTGCAAAAGTATTTATACCCCTTGATTTTGTCACATTTTTTCACCTTATAACAACCACAAACTATATATCAGTGCTGTCCAATAAAAAAAACAAATATCTATATAACAGGAATTTTACAGGAGAGAGAAAAAAACCTTTTACACTTTCAATGGAAGAGTGAATGGAAAAAGAGTTTATTTCAGGTAATTTTAAAGTATTTCTGTTGGTCCGTTCATCAAGAAATTTTGGCACAGTGTAAAGGATAGTTTGTCTGTTCAAATTATGTATTAAATTGAAAATCAACAAAATTGGACAGGAATGATATATTTTTAGTTTTTTCTTTTAATTGAGATTTTATGTGATAGACCAGCGCATATTACAGACATCCCAAGTTGCAAAAGTTGATTTCAGGGAGGTTACAACCCCCCTCCACCCCCAAGCCAAAAAAAACAAAACAAAAAAAAAGGATAACGAAACTTTACTTTTATATTAACTAAATTAAATTAAATTTAGAGTATTCAGAGGTGAAATGAGTTTTATCTTTTTTCTTTTTGGAAGGCCCTGCCTCTGCTTTCCTTTTTTTTTTTTTGGAAAAAAAAGCCTTTATTTGACAAAAATTGACAGTTACAATATCACAAAAAATTGCACAACATCAAAAACATTTCATATAATATTACAATAATTATTAATATTTCCTCCGCCATGATCTGCTTTCTCTCACTCACTGAACAAATCCCGTCCGGGAGGGGGGAAAAACACTGCCCGCCCACACTAAAAACTGATTGGCTGTCTCACAGACTCTTTGCAGCGAACAGGCCAATCAGAACCCTCTCTGTTTTCTCTCTCTCCTTCCCACACGCGATTAGAGATAAAAAAGTCTGTGGCCTGTGTGCACGTTTGGGGCGCTCGTTCTGAATTCCGGGAGATTATATGTGACTCGCGGGCATCAGGGAGCCACTACCGAAAGGCGGGAGACTCCCGCAGCTTCAGGGAGACTTGGTTTGTCTGATATTAGCATATTATTGTGAAGTGGAATGAAAATGATACATTGTTTAAAAAAATGTAATCAAATGAAAATAAAAATGACATGCAAAATTATTCAGCCTCCTTTACTCATTTTACCCTTAAATAAAATCCAGTGCAATCAACTGCCTTCAGAAGTCACTTAATTAGTTCATCAAGTCCAGCTCTGTGTAATTTAGCCTCAGTATAAATACAGCTGTTCTGTGAAGGCCTCAGTGGTTCTTTAAAGAACACTAATGAACAAACATCATCATGAAGACCAAGGAACTCAGCAGACAGGTCAGAGATAAAGAAGTTGTGGAAAAGTGTAAAGTAGGGTTAGATTATAAAAACACATCCCAAGGTTTGAGCATCACACAGAGCACTATATAATCCGTGACTTGCAAACCTACCAAAACATGGCTATGATCCACCCAAGCGTACAGATCGAGTAAGGAGAGCACTGGTCAGAGAAGCAGCCAAGAGGCCCATGATCACTCTGGAGAAGCTGCAGAGATCCACAGCTCAGATGGGAGAATCTGTCTTTAAGAAGAAAGCCATTGTTAAAAGAAAGACCCTTTTAACAATACACCTCATTATCAGATTCTCTCACCGTTTGTGAGTTGTGGATCTCTGCAGCTCCTCCAGAGTGGCCATGGGCTGCGAGATGATCATAGCTTTAGGATATGTTTTATAACCTAACCCGTTTTTTTCTCTGACCTGTCTGTGTGTTCCTTGTTTTTTTTTTATTTACGATGCTGTTTGATCACTAATGTTCTCTAACAAAGATCTAAGGCCTTCACAGTACAGCTGTAAAGTTATACAGAGAAAACATCACACAAAGCACGACTCTATTTACTCATTTAAAAGCTACAATTTACTTTCCATCTTCCCATTATTTGCTACTTTGTATTGTCTTTCACATAAATTCCCAATACAATACATCAGGGGTATTTAATTAGAATTCAGTTTGGTCCAGTTAGAGGAAAATTCATCAGGCTAAGATCCAGACCGTCACCATTTTTCACTTATATAATTCAGTATTTTATTCTGTTTAATGAAGAAGCCTATAGTAGTTCTGTCAGTGTTTTATCAACAACTGAAAGACAAAACAAATTACACATACTAGTTCATTTCAACAATACTTAATGTTTTAAAAAGGCCTGTCACAATAATTACATTATCAACCTATCATAAAATAAATGGAAACACCCTCAATAATTTAACATATCGAGTCTAATAATGTGAATCTGTATGTTCACTGTGTTTCAAAAAGCTATATTTATTGTATTTGATTTTATTTTATTTATATTAGATTTAGGCCTGCCTGTCATAATAGTAATTACATGAATGGTAAATCGTACAATATATGGAGAAATGTTTGCTGAACTTGGCCAAAATATCAGCTTTTTTTAAACAGCAGTTTTATTTGATTTAATATTATTACTCTATCAGACTTTAGTATGTTGTGGGTAAAACTGATGGGGGAAGTTACTAATGCTTTTTGTCCCCTGGGGGTTGCCTTAGTTTTGAGGTGGGGTTGTTTTGGGAGTAAAGAGAGAGAGAGCGCCTGTAAGCAAGGGAGTTTTTTTCTGATCAGGTGGAGTAAAGTGGAATATTTTTGGCACTCTTGTCTCGGTTGATTCTCTTTAATTCCTCCAAGGAACACCGCTCGGTTACATTACTGTTGGTATGTTTTATAAAGGTAGTATTTTAATGTTTTTTTCTGGTGCGCACCATTTGCATTAGCTTTTCTCGCTTTATTCTCCCACTTCTCACCGCCTGCTTCGCCTGTGTGGCTCCGTGCTCTCGCATCTGCACAGATCTGATTGGTAGAGGAGAGCGTTTGGTGATTTTACAGCATACGTGATTGGTCTGTAAGCTTACTGCGCTGTAAAGCACGTAAACCATAAAGACAATAAACGTCCCCCCACTTTAAATTAAAACGGTCAGAATTAAATCCTTCTCAGTAGTTTATCGGTTTGGGTCCCGATTGGACAACATCTGGGTCCGGACCCGGACCACGGCCCACCTATTAGTGACCCCTGCTATACATGGTTTAAGTTTGTGGGAGTGACCTTAGGAAATATGAAACATTTTAAAGGGTAGTGTATGTTGAGAAATGGAAAGAAAAAGGTACTTTAATGTGAGTGGGAGCTCCAGATTTTATTAATCCTGTGTAAAACCAGATATACTAAATAGAAAATCTGCAGTCATGTGCATTTAAGTGTTTCTACTAATCTCCAGTCTTGATGAACCTATTTCTGAATCCTGCAGCTGCATGTGGATTACAGATATTTATATTCCAGGTGACTGGAGCAGTTCTGATTGGTTGCAGGCACCACAAATAAAGGAAAAAAAAGACCACAAATCCTCTGATATCTGCAGTTCCACAGAGGAGAATTACTGAGTTGTATTTGAGCCACCATCTGCTGGAGTAATGTAGAATTATACTGTATTGCTTTATTGTCTGGAAATGAAGCTAATTAAACCACGGCAATAACAAAACACCAGCATCATGCAACGCCAGCACGGCCGGACTGCTGCTTCAGATTTATTTCCAGACTCTTAATTTGGAGTTCATATTTTTAGGCATTAGACTCATTTCATTTGAAAGCAGTGTAGAGTGTTATAGTGTTATTGCTCAGTTCACACTATAATATCACTCAAATGTCCTACAATTTCCCAATTCATCTCTTATCTGAAATGTACACTTTATATAAATAATTCTGACTGAAGAATTAATGGCAATGAGTTAGTGGGTTCATGCGAATCAGATATGACAGGATGTCCAATACATTTATTCTAGAGTATAATCAGAGGTCCTTATGACCTCCCTTTGCTTGTTCATATCTTTTCTTTCAGAAGTAATACCATCCCAGGGTCATAGTGAAGAATGGGAAGTGCAGAGAACTGTCAGTTTTATCGACTCTCACTGCGTCCGTTTTGTTCTTCTGGTGTTTGAAATGCTGGATAACCAATTAAAATGTGAATTATCATATTAATTCCTGAATATGTTTGACTTTAGTGCAGTCTGAATGTCATTTTGAGCCGAGATTTACTTAAATTAAGAATTTGGTGGTTGACCTCTGTAACTCCAAGCCACTCTGTCACCAATTAGCATCAATGGAGAGGACATGGAGCTGGTTGAGTCATTCAGGTACAATGTGTTCACTTGAGTGACTGTAACCACAAGTCAGACCCAAAAAGTTGGGTCATTATCATCATATCAAATGTAATCAAATTGTGTCTGGTCAAAAAAAAATTTCACTGTATTTTTCACACTATTTATAAGGCGCATTTTATGCGACACTAGTAAGGAACAGGGGTGTCGCCATGTTTTCCTTCAAATTCAGCTAAGCTAAGTTAAGTAAACAAAAACATTTCAGACAAATCAAACTAGCGATAACACTGAGTGTTCTGGTAAACCAGGGCGATATTAGCTTGCTTGTTTTAACACTGTTAACATGCAGGCTACAGTCTGATATACTCACCTCTTAACGCAAATTAAATATGCCACCAAATTTGACCCCAACTTCTGCCATAATCTCCACCATGCTGCTAGTCAACCTGGCGCTTATAGACCTGCAGGACTCGCCCGGATACACGCAATGTAGCGGTGTGCTCGCATCCAAACTCTATGCCTACAACTAATTCGGTCATTACGCCCTATACGCCCAAGCGTGGTTGGCATGCTTAAAATTCAGAAATCTCTACAACCAAGCTGTGATGTTTATAATAAAGTAAAAAAAATTCATCTTTTTTATTCTTTATTCCAGTGACCCACATTGTTTTTTCTTCTCTACAGGTATATTATAGTATTTGAATTGACACCACTAATATAAATATAACTGCATTTTACATGTAGTACAGTCATTTTATTTTATGTCTTTTATTTAAATTTAAATATCCACTATAAAACCTTACATCTTAAGAAGAACAAGTGCAATTAATTACACCTAATCACAAAATATTGTCGTGATTAATCGGATTAAATTTTATTAACCGCAGCGGCTCAGTTCCGGTACATTAGCTCACAGACGCCCTGTGCTGCAGACATCACCGTGGGAGTGATGTAGGTAGAGAGCGCCATCTACCCACCCGGGGGGAGCAGGGCCAATTGTGCTCCCTCTGAGCGCCGGCAGCTTGACGGCAAAGCTGCATGAGCTGAGGTTCGAACCTGCCGGATTAAATTTTTTTATCAATTGACATTACTAGTTAATATACATTTATGTATATAAGAGCTGCAAAACATTCTAATAAATCAATAAATTAATTAATTAAATTCATGATTCACACACAGGATACAACTTTATAAAACAAAATGCAATTAAGTACAATTTTAGGACTTTATATCTGTTACTGTATAAAAACAAACAAGCAAAACACACACAGACACACACTCCGTACTCCTTTGTTCCATGTTGCACTATGTTGGTCCTGTATTCTCGATCCACTGTGTACTTGTGCTCAAATGGAATGACAATAAAAGCCTCTTGACTTCACAGGGTTATCACAAAATGTAGTTGAAAACAGGCCCAAATCAAAACTAAAAAACAAACACACCAGTGAAGCCAAATAATGGCCAGAAATAGATCCAGATCAGGGAGCCAAAGCACATTAAATAATTAAAACAAGATGAAATTATGAAATTATGTAATGCACGTACACTATACTGAGCACTGAAAAAGGATGATATAGACAATATACAGGGGTTGGACAAAAACACCTGGTTTTAGAGCACAATAATTTATTGTGGTGACGGACAGTTCTGGTGGAAACAGGAGAGTTGAGGTGCACATTGAATTCTGCGTGATTTGATCAGCCGTGGTTTTATGTTTTTTGGATACAATCCGGGTTAACACCTGAACATCCCTTTCAGACAGCTTCCTCTTACAGCGTCCACAGTTAATCCTGTTGGATGTGGTTGGTTCTTCTTGGTGGTATGCTGATATTACCCTGGATACCGTGGCTCTTGATACATCACAAAGACTTGCTGTCTTGGTCACAGATGCTCCAGCAAGACGTGCACCAACAATTTGTTCAGGCATTGTATGTCCTGACTCAGACCTTATAGGTATATTTAAGTTTTTTTCTTTACATTTTAGCACTTGCTGGCAAAAAAGGTGGATTTCAGCACCACGGACAGCGTTCACCGCTGCCATGGGCCTCTGAAGTTGTGTGTCGGCCTAGCTAATTTGGGCAGAAAAAATGGGAGAAAAGTAGACTGGGCCCTTTAACCTTATTAAACCCTGTTCAATATCTTAAATGTGAATTGTAAATTTAAATATTTTCTTGTTAAAGTCATTTATTTTCATGCTTCGTTTTAACTTTTGTTGTGATTCTGTAACTCCACTTTTACAGTGTTTCAAAGAAGCAATTTTCTCCTTTATCTTTAAATGAGAAATAATTCCTTTAAAACTCATTTCGTTTTAACTCAGTATGCAGAGTGCGCTCTGCGAGATTAGCACCTTTTTTATACTTTTAATAAAAAAAAAACAAAAACAAGATCTTATTTAAGGCGCTTTCAGTTTTAGATCTTCTGTTCTTCCCTCCCTAAAACTTCACAGAAGTTAAGAAAGCATGGGACCTGTAATGGAGATGCTAATGAGAGACTTGCTGCTAACAAGGCCTGGGTTTGCTCTGTGTGAGAGAGAGATCACAGGGGAGAGCTGACAGTGAGGTGAGGGCTGCTTAAATGTCAGTACCATACACCAACAAGAGTACCTTATTACAAACCTTTCTCCCCAAATAATTTATTCATTGTTTGCTGACACATAGGCTCACTGAACGCTGGATTTAGGGAAGTTATTCGGGACTGTGTCATTTGAATAAACAGCAGCAGAGACCACATTCAATTGCGGTGGGTGCAAGCAGCCTGTCAGCGTCTTATTGGCTCCGTATTTGCTGGGCTTTTTCTGGAGCTCACGAGGGATATATAAGCTGTGAATGTGGGCCGCTGGTAATAATGGTAAATGGTTATTGTGAGCAGACCTGCAAATGCTGTCAGAGAAACAACGTACGGCCACAAAGCATGCAAATCAGTAACGACATAGGCCAAGTACTATCTGCTGTAAAGGTGCCATTTCTGCTGCTGTTTGCCGTTTACAATAGTTTCCGCGTTTAGCTTTTCTGACTGTGACAGTATGAAAAATGCAAATATAAATAAAAGAACACAGTTTCTAACATTTCCTTTCACTTTTAATTCATTAAAACAGTTTTGTCTGCTCAACTTCATTACATTTTTATATATATATATATCCATTTCTGCATTGAGAATACCAAGCAGTGAAATCTGTCAGGTGTTATTTTCTCAGATTCGTCCTGAAAAACACAAAAAAGGGACCATCACTGTCACATTTTTAATCCCAGATTCCTCCGAGTCCTGTACAGATGTGGGCGGAGCTTCTAGTCATGGTGAATATAAGGCTTGTGTTGTGTACAGTAAAGTTGTGAGTGGTATTAGTGAATATAGTTACTCTGTATTGTAGAGCTTGTTGTTGGTGATAAAGGTCATGGTGAACATAAGGCTTAAGGTACAATGGCATATAGTGATATTAGCATGTAATAACATTGTAATAACACAATAGTAATAATTCAGTGATAAAACAGTATTACGGTATTATTTATGCCAGTGTACCTTAACAAAAGAATTTCCAAGAACGTAAATCCCACCCACAGAGAAAACTGATAGGTCAACTGAGATCATAAACAGACCAATCAGGATGTAAAACCAATCAGGATTTAAGACCTGCCTACAGAGAACACTAATAGGTCTACTATGCACATAAACAGAACAATCAGGATGTAAAACCCACACACTGAAAACACTAATAGGTCTACTATGCACATAAACAGACCAATCAGTACATAAAAAGGATCAAGGAGGATGTAAACCCCACCCACAGTGAACACTGATAGGGCTACTAAGCACATAAACTGACCAAACAGCATGTAAATACAAGAGCACACTGATTTGACTACATGCATACTCGACTGACCAATCAGGATGTATTTCCCGCCCACCAACAACACTAATAAGTCCACTGAGTACAAGGATAGACCAATCAGGATGTATCTCTGACCCACAGAGAAAGTTCACAAATATGTTGTTAAAATAAGTGTTAAACAAACCAGAATATGTTTTAATACTTTAGATTCTTTTAAGTAGCACATTTAGCTTGAAGACAGATCTGCACTCTCTTGGTATTGCAGCTTGATTTTCAAAATATTATGACTTCATTATGACGTTATCAAAATATTACAACTTTATTATCAAAATAATACAATTTGATTATCAAAATATTATGATCAACATATTATGATTTTATTATCAAAATATCAAAGTATGTCAGTCTGCCTACCCAATAACTTTCTCTAGAGACTCAACTTCCCAGCATGCACCCACACCGGACTTCCCTGACTGGACTGATCATATGATGCTACGATGTTCCTGCTCTCCAAGGTACTAATTGGCTCCACCTGCCCTCCTTAGTATATATACCCCTCAGTTTGCTCAGTTCTGTGCTGAGTATTAAGTCTAGTTATAAACTTTTGCCTTTTGAATGATTTTCTGTTGCTGACAATTTTTGTATTTTTGGACCTCTCTTTTGCCTCGTGTATGACCCTGCTTTGCCTGACTACTTTTTGGTGCGTTGTTTACATTTGCTGCTTTTTTGTTACTGATCTTGCCTGTCCATTACAAGTGTAGTCCCTTGAAAATAACCTCAAAATCATTTTTAAACTTAAATTCATTAGTCTGGCCGGCCTGAGAACTTTATTCTCAAAAATATGATGTGTTTATTTACTTTTCTTTTTTTTTTTGCAGTGGCTTAAATGATGTTATAGGTTCTCAAAGATCTTAATGAAAAACAGATTTCAACAGTACCTTAAATACCTTTTCACATTATTGGGGTTTCTGGAGGAGCCCCTGACAGTCTGTGAGCTCCTGCAGAATCCTTGGTCCTTCTCATTAGATTCCATTAGCTTCCATCAGCCCCAGACTTCTCGAACAACCATTTTCACCGAGTAAGTTCTTGAGCACCTTGAGGTTCCTAAAAGAACTCAGATACCTAAAAAAAGGTTTTTGGGGTTTCTCAAACCATGCCATTTTATTTAAAATGACTCCTGTAGGAAGCAACAAGAGACATTTAATAAATGAGTGCTCTGTGAATTTTTCATTCTGGTAAGTATCCTGTGCAGGTAATCATCTGTCAGTACAAAAATAATAAAAGATTAAAAATCATTTAAATGTAGGTCGGTGGATAAAATTGATTTTTTGAGTTTTGGATTAAGTAAAAAACATATGGAATTTGTTTTTGGGGACTATTGTAAATACTGTAGTTTTCACACTACAAGGCACAATGGATTATGAGACACACTATTAATAAACTGAATTATTAGGTGCATTATGCAACACTAGTAAGGAACAGGGGTATCACCATGTTTTCCTTCTAATTCAGAATTCTGTAAAGCTAAGCTAAGTTAATTTAAGTAAACAAAACTGTAATCCTTTAAACAAAAATCTTTAAAAAAGTTAAATGAGCGCTGGATGTTAATCTACACAGATTTCTCTCCTAAAAGCTGTTTATTTGGGTGAGTAAAGCATTTCTCTTTATTTACAGTAAACTTAGATTTTCAGATTTTGTAACTTTCATACATAACTTGTTTTAACACAGTAAACATGCAGACTACAGTTCAATATACTCGCTAATGCAGCTCCAGCAGTGATAGCCAGGGTTAGCAGCAGGCTACAGGCAAATAACACTCACTTCTAAATGGTAAAAAGAGCTAGCGCTTAGCGTGGTTAGTGGCTAATGCTAATACTGCTCCAGCCTTGAGTCTCAGTGCTGGAGAAATAAACTGAAACTCCTGTATAACACTGTACTTCAGCAAAGTAGCTTTACTGCTCCTTACAACCTGATTGTTAGAATTAATACATAAGGCGCACCAGATTCCAAGACACATAGATGATTTTTGGGAAAATTAAAGGATTTTAAATGCATCTTATAGTGCAACAAATATGGTAGATGGAATACTGGTGATGTTGCACACCCATTAAGCAAATAAAGGATGTTAGGGGGCAAAAGGAAATAGGAAAGATGTATTTTAACTAAGAAATGATTTTTTTTGTGGGTTTTAGCTGTTCAATTTAGGTAATAAACAAACTAAGAGAAAATTGTGGCTTCAATTGTATTGAGTAGATTGTATATGTTACTTTATACAGTGTATAATTAGGTAAAATTTAAAAAGCTTCTGCATGTGGAAGATTTGATGTGTGTTTGATGTGTGTTTTGTTTAGTCTCACAATAAAGTAAACAGTGAATTCCTGGAAAACATCTTAAATATAACCACCTGTTTTTTTTCCTAAAATGTTACTGTTATATATATATACAGGTGGCGCTGTTTTCAAAGAACATCCCAAGATGCTTTGAGTTCTTAACAGTTGTATACATACAGTTATTTACTGTATGAATTTACTGTAAAAAATACAGGAATTTGTTACAGTGCCACAGTGAAAATATACTAAGCATTATTATGCAATAGTGCACAAAAGTGTACTTGTAGACACATTATTAATCTCTATATTAATCTCTATATTTTTATAGAGTGCTAAAATGGAAAAAATATACTTTAATTGTATAAAAATAGTACAAAAGTTATTTTATCTTATTTAAATTGTGCTAAGTGTACTTAATTGTACTAAAATGCAACTATTTCAAATATACTCTTTATCTAAACATACTACTTCATGTATGTAACCCCATATTTTAAATATGCTTACAGTAAAATATAATATAATACATTTAATGAGTATTACAATTGTATCACTATTATACACATAGTATATTAGAAATGTACTAAGAATTGATGTTAAATATATTTGATCTATTTACATTAGAGCACAAATATGCTTCTTGTTTCTGTCTTTTGTAAGTAGCACACTTCTAGTATACTTCGTTGGGTATAAAAATATAATTTAATATACTGCACTAAAATTTTTTGTTTGTTACAAATTTACTTAATTTTTTTAAATGTAGTAATTTAATTTACTTTATATAAAGTTACATGATACATTATACTTTAAGTGAACTACTGTAACAGTTGTTTTTAACACACTTTGCTAAAAATGTACAAAAGTTTACTTGGAAATAAGTATTTTAGAAGTATATTGAATTACATGAAACTAAAAGTGTACTTCATAGTGGTCTATTTTTTATAAATACACTATATTGTACTTTTTAAAAAGTATGATCAAAGTTTATTTTCAAACATTTGATGGAAACATAATATTAATGTACTTATGTTTTATGTTTTTTTTATATATATATATGTATATATATATATATATATATATATATATATATATATTAGTTTTTTCACCACTGTGGGTATTTAACATCCCTTGATCCACAGTGTCATGTGTACCGGGAATACTCCAGAGAAGGCTTATATTACCACCCACGGTGGACAGTGCAGTGAGTGGAAATGATGCCGATCAGCGGTGTAGGACTAGAACTGTCCATCTGAAAAGACTGAAAAGGCTTTAATGACACATGGCAAAAGTCATGTGACACAATACTAGTTCCTGTCCCATAATATCTGGCATGTCAGTGTAGTTTAACTGGGAATAAATAAGGTAATATTACTGGCTGTCAGACTGCAGGAGCGAGACCTGAGACACTGTTCCAAATACATACCAAATCGGCTTCCAACAGAGGATATATATATACGTGCATGCTACCTAGGACATCTCTAACATCAGTGCATGAGCTTTCAGAGTAGAAATACAATGAAGAATACATCATTTTTGATCATTTATTCTCTGAGTTTTGTGTGATTTAAGTTTGAGAAGGTTTCACAAGAATTTAACGAGGCTGCTCCTGTGTAGCATCCATTAAACACTCCAAGAATTTGGAATTGCCTTGATAAAAAATAAGTATACCACAACTGAGACATTATTTACACTGTAAAAAGGTTCTTGTAAATTTTACGGTAAGTTAACAACAAAACGTTGCCAATAAAGTTTTAAAAAATTACAGTAATTCACTGTGGTAAAAGATTACAGCATATTACTGTATAATAAGAATAACGATTTACTGTAATAACGATAACTAATTACTAAGTATTACTACTTTTTAAAGTATGTTTTGGCACAAATAAAGATAATATAATACTGTAATTATTTTTAACAATAACCACATGTACTGGAAATGATTGAGGAGTTTAGTTGCCAGTAAACGACTGTAAAACTATTACCAACATACTAGTACATCTCAAAAAAAATTATACTATCATTGAAAAGTTACTTCATTTCAGAAATTTAGATCAAAATTTGAAACTCATATATTATCAGTGTTGGGCTCATTACTTTGAAAAAATAATTACTTATAGTTTAGGTTGACCATATTTTCATTTGGGTAAACCAGGACACCTGGGAGCGCGGATAATTTGCATAATACATGTTTTTGAAGCTGTTAAGCTGATTAAGGTTGTTGGAGTGAAAAAGTGAATAAAAAACATCCTAAATATGTTAGAAATGAACAAATGAACAACATCTTTTGCTTTTTAAATAGGCCGTCCCTTTTTTACAGTAACTTCATTTTTACGTGAATTACATAAATGAGTTTTTTTTGCCGTGTTCTTAAATGTTATTATAAGAGCAGCAGTTAGCCAGAAGTGTTAATTTGGGTTTTTGTTTGTTTTATTTTATTATTTTTTTACGTTTTCTGTATTTTTAAAGCTATCATAGACAAATTGTTCAATGGTTCAATAGATATTTAGCTTTTTACAAAGAGGCAGACACTGTGGAGGAGGTGAGTGACGAGGCTACGTGGTGAATGAGGTGAGAGACTGACTGAATTTTTTTTTCGTGTCACACGATATGAAGTTATATTTACATCCTGATCTGTAAATACGGGGCGGGGTCAGTCAGCGGCGGCTGTGGGCACGGTGTTGGTGGAGCGGTGTGTGAGTTTTGTGGGCGGGGCTCACGGCAGCAGCCGCTGCAGCGCGGCTGAAGAGAGCGTGTTCATCTCAGAGTCGCCAAAAGTCTGCAATAACACCACAAAAACTCGCTAGATTTGTCGGTAGTCGCTAAAGTGGCTGAAAATTGGGCTGCTCTCACTGACGCGACTCAGGGATTATGTCACACGCAGCACCGTGCTCAGTGCCCTAGTGCCTGTAAATTTAATGGTCCAATGAAGGTAATTTAAAAACCAGGACATTTCCTCACTTTCCTCACTTCCTCACGCCCAGGACAGGACATGAAATACGGACATGTCCCGGGAAATTTGGACGTTTGGTTGCCCTATTACAGTTACTAGTTACTTCTCCAAACAAGTAATTGAGTTACTAACTGAGTTATTCCACTATAAAAGTAACTAGTTACCAGTAAAAGTAACTATTGTGTTAATTTTGTGTTACTCGCCTCCGTAACCATAACCGTAACCATTTTTTTGTTTGTTTTTTGTCCATTAGGCAAATTTTGTACCTGAAATAGGTACTTTTTTAGTACTTGTTCCCTCAAGAGTAGGGCTGGGTATCATTTAAAAATGTTTTGATACCGGTACTGATGCCCAAGCGATACTTTTTTGATACCTTTTTCTAAATTGTAACTAAAAAAATATAAAAGACTTATTTACATACTGTCATCATGAGAGACTCCATCTTTCTGGATTTTGTTTGAACAAACAGTGAGTATGTTTTTTGGCGCTTAATTAAGAACAGAAATCATTGCTTGTGCTTAAACTACGAATATGTTTACTGAATTTCTGCATGAGATCTCTGCTTCTGTGCGCCAGGGAGCTGTTGTGGTGCGTTTATACTTTTTTAGACCTTTTAGTGCCTTTTTGGTATCGATTTCTATACCCAGCTCTACTCAAGGGTTCAAGTGAGCCGAGTATGGATTAAAACGTAACGTATAAACCTTGCAGAGTGTTGATTGGCTGGAAAGAATTGCCATTCTACACAACCCAATGCAGACACAAACTGAGAATCTGGATCATTAACCTTTCAGTAGCCTCCATTGTTACAGTGATGTCACTGTGATGATGTAGTGATGGTGTTTTATGGTATTTTTACAATGTAGGAAGTATTGTTTCACAGTGTCTGCTTGGGAAATAAATTATGTGTACTGCTGTGATTAGCAATTTTAAGAAAAAAATAGTTTCTAAGTATTCTGTGATTTGTTGCTCAATGGTGCAGAATCCTTAATTCATATTAATTTCATCTTAATTATTTCTATATTTAGGATATGTTGTGCACATGGTTTGGCTATAATCTGCTCCATGTTTCCTTCTAGAACTCCCCCTCCCAATTAAGCCCCTTTCTCCTGTGCTTATTTGATGGCCACCTACTGGGTGTTTTTTCTGAATGCTGGGGCTCAACAGGGTTTAATGTAATCCCACTCAGGCAACAGATGGACTGATAGCATTGCTTTCCTTAATACACAGCGCATCTACCTCAGGAGCGTCATTTACACCAGAGCACAGCCCTCCCAAACCTCTAAACACATTACAGCACAACCCAACCATGACAAGTAGCACAACCTGTATGGTCCTGAAATACTAAACTTACTATACAGTGCAGGGCTACAATACAGTAAAGTGTAGTTTCCTGTAGTACACTATAACATACTATACTTTATATTGCACATTACCCTACTATTATTTACTGTAACATACAATATTACACCTACAAATTATTATAACTGATTAAACTCAATACATTACACTATAACCCACTAAACTACACTATATTCTACGATACTAACCTTCTACACTATAACCTACTAAACTGCATTATGTACAAGTACACTACAACCTACTAGTGTACAATATAAACGAAACTACACTATAGTCTACCATACCAACCTACTACACTATATTCTACTATACTAAATTACACTACAAACTACTACAAACTACTTAACTACATCATAGCACACAACCCTATAACCTTCTATACTACAATGTAACCTACAATACTACATTATAACCTACCACATTAACCTGTTACACAATAGTCTACTATACTACTATACTACACTATAACCTACTATACTGCAATATAACATACTATACTACACTGCACTACAAACTACTTAACTGCATTATAGCACACTACGCTAAACAATACTATACCATGCTATAACCTACTGTACTACACTATAACCTACCATACCAACCTACTACACTATATTTTACTATACTACACTACAAACTACTTAACTTCATTATAGCACACCACATTACAAAATAATAAACTACACTATAACCTACTATACTACACTATAGCCTACCATCCCAACCTACTACACTATATTCTACTATACTACACTACAAACTACTTAACTACATTATAGCACACTACGCTAAAGAATACTATACCATGCTATAACCTACTGTACTACACTATAACCTACCATCCCAACCTACTACACTATATTCTACTATACTACACTACAAACTACTTAACTGCATCATAGCACAAAACCTACCACATTAACCTGTTACACAATAGTCTACTACACTACACTATAACCTTTTTTACTACATCACAACCTACTAAAATACATGAGAGATTACTAGACTATAACATACTATAATACCATACCACTTCATAGCCTACTAACACCATAACTATACTATACAATAACCTGTTAAACTTAGATTAAGCCTACTATAGTACACGCTATCCCAAGTACACCACATAATAAGCATATTATAGCCTACTATATTACACTGTAGTTACTGTATTATTGTAATTTTTCCAGACTCCAGCCAACCGCAGCGTTAGGACCCTGTCAGCAGCAGCAACAGTAGCAGTAACTCTGCCTCTATACAGCACCGTGTGTGTGTGTGTGTGTGTACACACACACGAGTGCGTGTGTGAGAGAGTGAGCGCGCGCATTCGCGGAGCTGCGCGCGAGTGAGCGGGTGAGTGAGAGAATGCGCGTGCCTCCTGTCTACACAGTGTAATGGGATTAGTGCGTGTCAGGCGCTCGCGGGGCGGTTTAAGGGTCGGTCACTCGCTTTCTGAGCATCGTTGTCCGGCTCGAGTGGACTCGGGGGGCACGGGTACCCGGCGCTGACCTCCGGACCCCCGGACCTGCCCACCAGCTGCAGCACCCGCTCATCCCTCCTCCTTCTTCTCCTCCTCATTAACCGCTTTCTCTCTGGGTGCTGCTTATAGAGTGAGCT
The DNA here is from genome assembly GCF_023375975.1 of Astyanax mexicanus. Classification (NCBI taxonomy): domain Eukaryota; kingdom Metazoa; phylum Chordata; class Actinopteri; order Characiformes; family Acestrorhamphidae; genus Astyanax; species Astyanax mexicanus. The sequence continues at coordinate 5,744,626 of NC_064422.1, forward strand.
GAGGCTGAGCTGCGACCGCTGGACTTTTACTGGAGACCGTTTGGCAGACAGGGGGCGCTCGAGTCTCTCTCTCTTTCTCTCTCTCTTCCTCTATATCCCTCTCTCTCGCTCTCTTTCTATTTCTCTCTCACTATCTCTCTAGCTTTCTCTCTAGCTCTCTCTATCACTATCTCTCTATCTCTCTCTATAGCTCTCTCTCTATCACTATCTCTAGCTCTCTCTCTAGCTCTCTCTATCACTATCTCTCTAGCTCTCTATTTAGCTCTCTCTATCACTATCTCTCTATCTCTCTCTATAGCTCTCTCTCTATCACTATCTCTAGCTCTCTCTCTAGCTCTCTCTATCACTATCTCTCTAGCTCTCTATTTAGCTCTCTCTATCACTATCTCTCTAGCTTTCTCTCTAGCTCTCTCTATCACCATCTCTCCAGTTCTCTCTATTGCTCTCTCTATCACTATCTCTCTAGCTATCTCTCTTTAGCTCTCTCTATCACTATCTCTCTAGCTATCTCTCTTTAGCTCTCTCTCAATATCTCTATAGCTCTCTCTCTCTATCACTATCTCTCTAGCTTTCTCTCTAGCTCTCTCTATCACTATCTCTCTAGCTTTCTCTATAGCTCTCTCTATCACCATCTCTCCAGTTCTATCTATTGCTCTCTCTCACTCTATCTATAGCTCTTTCTATCACTATCTCTCTAGCTCTCTCTATCACTATCTCTCTATCACTATCTCTCTTTAGCTCTCTCTCTCACTCTATCTATAGCTCTTTCTATCACTATCTCTCTAGCTCTCTCTATCACTATCTCTCTAGCTCCCTCTCTCTCTCTCTCTCTCTCTCTCTCTCTCTCTCTCTCTCTCTCTCTCTCTCTCTCTCTCTCCCCGGCATGCGCTCTCTGTTCTCCGGCACTTTCACATCGTGGTGTGTATTGGAGGAGTATTTCCATGGCTTTGGGACTAAAACGGTAAGTCTTGCTGCTGTTTTTTTTTAATATTTTTTGTTTTATTTCATGCTGATATTTTTTATGAATATACTGAAGCGAATCTGCTATAGGTGTCAGTTTGGATCACTGGGCTTAAGCGGTGTCCCATCCACAGGCTGATAACATTTATACTAGCTGTTTGGGGGTTTATATAGCTATCTCCTATTCTCTTCTTCTTTAATTTTATTTATTTCCATTGCGTAGCTTAGTGTAAAATACAGTGTTTGTAACCTGGCTGAATGAGATTACTGTTCGTGTGCTTTATTACTGTGTGTGAATGTGCAGCTCCCTATTTAACGTATATTTAACGTTTAGAAAACACAGTTAGCTAACTATAACATGTATATAAGAATGTATTTCCCAGCTAAAACACCCCCTTACCTTCCCGTATAGTATATTTGTAGCTGTAAAGCTCGCTCGTCCAGGTAGAGCAGATTATAGAGCACTTCATCCAATTACCCCCCCCCCTCCATCCCCTCACATCTCCAACAATCTGTTGCCCTGCTCGCCAGTTTAACAGCCCTTTAACGAAAGCGCGTGCGAGAGTGAAACTGGCAGAAAGCAGAACCTTATCCTGATTAAAAAAAAAAAAAAAAAAAAAAAACATTGAGTAAACGTTCATTTAAAGGCTTTGCCTGGTTGGAGCTCTTCTAAACCCACTATGCTTGTTTTACTGCTCTGAAGCAGTAAACTACTTTTGCTGTCTTAGTAGCCATCTCCCTGTTAGCAATTAACATTGAGTAAACGTTAATTTGAAGGCTTTGCCTGGTTAGAGCTCTTCTACAATCACAATGCGTTGTTTCACTGTACAGAAGATTGATTCAAACTATTCTTTGCTGTCTTGGTAGCTAACTGATCTCTCTGATAGCAAGCAACATTGAGTAAACGTTCATTTAAATGCTTTAAATGGTTAGGTTGAGCTCTTTTACACTCGTTCCACTGCACTGAAGATTGATTTCCCTTCTACTTTTGCTTTCTTGGTAGCTATCTTCTCTAATAGCATTCAACATTGGGTAAACGTTCATTTTAAGGGTTTGCCTCGTTGGAGCTCTTCTACACTCAGAAAGCGTTGTTTCACTGCACTGAAGATTGACTCAAAGCATTTTTCTGTCTTGGTAGCTATCTCTCTGATAGCAAACGACATTGAGTAAACGCAAAGAACATGAGTAAACGTTCATTTAAATGCTTTAAATCGTTAGGTTGAGCTCTTATACACTTACACTTACAATATTTCGTTTCACAGCACTGAAGATTAATTCTGCTTTTACTGTCTTGGTAGCTATCTCTCTAATAGCAAAGAACATTGAGTAAACATTAATTTAAATGCTTTGAATTGTTAGGTTGAGCTCCTATACACTTACAGTGCATCGTTTTACTGCATTGAAGATTGATTCAAACTACTGTTACTGTCTTGGGAGCTATGTCCCTGTTAGCAAACAACATTGAGTAAACGTTTATTTAAATGGTTTGTCTGTTTGGAGCTCTTCTACGCACACAATGCATTGTTTTACTGCACTGAAGATTGATATAAACTACTGTTACTGTCTTGGTAGCTATCTCTCTAATAGCAATTAACATTGAGTAAACGTTTATTCAAATACTTTAAATAGTTAAGTTGAGCTCTCATACACTCACAATGCATCGTTTCACTACACTGAAGATTGATTTAAACTACTTTTGCTTTTGAATGGTTAGGTTGAGCTCTTCTATACTTCTAATGTATTGTTTCACTGCATTATAGATGGAAAAAAATCAGTTTGATTTAACCTACTTTTGCTACTTTTGTAGCTTTCCATCCTGATGGCAAATAACATTGAATAAACTTTCATTTAAAGGCTATGCATGGTTGGGCTACGTTCCAATACAGACATAATACATTGTTTCAGCACATTAAAGATGAAGAAATTAAGTTTGATTAAACCTTCTTTTGCTGTCTTGGTAGCTATCTCCCTAATAGCAAACAACATTGAGTAAACTTTCATTTAAATGCTTTGAACGGTTGGGTTGAGCTCTTATATGCCAACAATGCATTGTTTCAACGCATTAAAGATGGAGAAATAAGGTTTGATTGCCTGGTAGCTGTCTCACCTAATTGCCTGGTAGCTGTCTCACCTTTAAGGCTTTCATTCATTTAAAGGCTTTGAATGGTTGGGGCTCTTCAACATTCACCATTCATTGAATTATGTTTCATTGAATTACAAACAGAAAAATGGAGTTTGATTCAACCTGCTTTTGTTATCAGGGTAGATATTCTCCCTGCAAGCAAAGAACATTGACTAAACATTTTATTATTTGTTGCTTTACATCGTTTAATGTTGATAATGCAAACACAGCCTTTATTTAGCATGGCCACACTGGCATCATTTAGTGTATTTAGTGTTGAAATCCTGACATTGAATCAATGTTCATTTAAAGGCTTTGAATTGTTGGGCTGAGCTTTTATAGACTCACAACGCCTTGTTTCAGTGCATTAAAGATAAAGAAATTAAGTTTGATTCAACTTAAATTTGCTTTCTGGCTACCTATCTACCCTGGTAGCACAACATCATTGAATCAATGTTCATTTAAACGCTATGAATGGTTGGGCTGAGCTCTAATACATTCACAATGCAGTGTTTCAGTGCATTAAAGATGGATAAATTAGCAAACAACATTGAATAAACATTTGTTTAATTGTTTTGGGCTCTCCTACACTCAAAATGTTTTATATCATTGCTTTAAAGGTAAAATAATTAAGTTTGATTCAACATACTTTTGGTGTATAGCAAATAACATTGAATATACAATAAATACTTGGTTGCAATTTATCTTTTAATGTTGATAATGCAAAAACAACATTTAAACAACCTTTATTTAACACTTCCTCACCGCCATTAGCTAGTGATGAAATACTGACACTGGATCAGTGTTCATTTAAAGGCTTTCAATTGTTGGGCTGAGCTGTTCTACAGTCACAGTGCGTTGTTTTAGCGAAAATTAGCAAACAACATTGAATGAATGTTTGTTTAAGGCTTTAAATGGGTGGGGCTCCTCTACACTTAAAATGCATTGTTTCATTGCTTTAGAGGTGAAAAAATTAAGTTTAATTCAACATGCTTTTACTATATAGGTACCTATCCACCCTGAAAGCAGAGAAAAACATTGACTATACATTAAATACTTGGTTGCATTACATTTTTTAATGTTGATGATGCAAAAACAACCTTTAAACAACCTTTATTTAACACTGCCTCACCGGCATTCTAACATTGAATCAATGTTCATATAATAGCTTTTAACGGTACACTCACATTACTTTGTTTCAGTGCATTAAAGATAAAAAAAAAAAAACTAGCAAACAACATTAAATAAATGTTTTTTAAAGGCCTATTCATCCTGAAAGCAAAGAACATTGAATATACATAATTAGTACTATGCTGCATTACATTGTTTAATGTTTATGATGCAAAAACAACCTTAAACAACCTTTATTCAACACTTCCTCACCGGCATTCTAACAATAAATCAATGTTAATTCAATGGCTTTAAACGGTACACTCACATTTCTTTGTTTCAGTGCATTAAAGATAAAAAAAAACTAGCAAACAACATTAAATAAACGTTTTTTTAAAGGCCTATTCATCCTGAAAGCAAAGAACATTGAATATACATATGCATAATAAATACTCGGTTGCATTACATCTTTTAATGTCGATGATGCAAAAACAACCTTTAAACAACCTTTATTTAACACTTCCTCAATGGCGTCAGTTACTGTAATTCTGACATTGAATCAATATACATTTGAATGATTTGCATGGTTATTATTATTATTATTATTATTATTATTATTATTATTATTATTATTATTATTATTATTATTATTTAAATGTCCATTTCTACAGTGCAAGAACACAGTATAATAGGCTATAAGAATATAATGCACAAACTTAATGTAATGCATTTTTAATACATATAAAACCAAGGTCAAATTAAGGTAAAATCCATATGCACAAATAAATCAATTCTGATTTTGGCGATCAGCATTGTTTCAATGCATTAAAGATGGAAAAATAAATATTGATTCCATATACTTTTGCTTTCTGTGCTTTCTAGTCTAGTAGATTTCAAGGTCACGTAGAGGCTGGAAGGGAAACGAGGGCTTAAGCTTAAACTAAAGGCTTTAATCGTATTGTCAAGGCAAACATGATACTGCTTACTTGGAATTGGAAATAGTACAAGCAGGTCAGATTTGTGCTTGTCTTTTTATTTTCTTTCTTTTTTTAAAAAATGTATTTACCAGAAATCACTACTTTCAACATTTGCTATATTTTTTCATATTTTTGAATTGGAATAATAAGTAGTCACTACAGTCTAAGTTGCTTCAGATAAGCGAATGTCTGCACTTTTATAGAAGGAGAACATCACCCACTGCCACAGAATGTTTGTAAGATCATAAAGCCTACAACTTTTGCCAGCAAGTAGGGTTATAATAAGGCTGGGCTTAAAAAAAGTGATTGGAATAATCTTCTGTGTCAGTCAGGCCAGACACACGACAGACACACGTGAATACCAAACACACAGTGTATTAATAAAGGGACTAGGCTTACAGGAGTAGTGTGGGGCAGGCAGGGTCAGCAAATGTAATCAACATACCAGAGCATAGTCAGGCAAACTGGGTCAAACGCAGAGAATCCAGCAGATAAGGGGCAGGGCAAAAGAGTAATAAGAAATACAAAAATAGGTCAGCAACAGAAACAAACAATAAAGTAGAAATAGAAAACAAAAACAGGTCGTAACAAAGGTAAAAAACAAAGGAAACACATTGTAGAAGAGCTAGAAAACTAGATTCAATACTTGGCAATAGGCAGAGAAAACAGAGGGGTACATATACAAGACAGGCCAGGTGCAATCAATCAGTAACTGGGAGACGCCATAGCATCACGTGATCAGCAGAGTCCAGGAAGTCTGGTCTGAGTGCATGCTGGGAATTGGAGTGTTGGTTGTGTAGTTCAGAGTCCAGAGTTTGAGAATGATCTGATACTGATTCATTTAAGTCTGAAATATGTCTTTTAATAAAAATGAAAAGCAAAGAATTAATAATGAAATGAAGTAATGTAAATATATTGTAGAGCTGGGCAATATGACGATATTTTATTGTATTGTGATATATTTTATAATGAATTAATAATCAATGACTGCTTAAAAGTAAGTTAGGTGCCATCAATGGGCCGAGTATTATTTGATCATGTTTAAAAACTTGAATGTAATTTTAAAACGCATACACAATAAAATCTATAGAGTTAATTATGTGGCAAAAGTTTTACACGAAAAAATAAATCTGCAATTAAAATTTTAAGAATCAAAAGAAAAATGTGTATTTAGCAAATTCAAATATATATATTTTTAATGCATTTGGTGACTTTATTATTTTTTGCATATGGATTTTGCCAGTCTTTGCTTTCAGTTTTTTTTTTTTTTTGTTGCTAAAGTCTTTTGCTTCTGGAATCTCTTATTATTATTTTATTTTATTTCTTGCTTCTACATGTATACAATCTGCCATTTTGATTGTTGTAGATTTAATATTTTTGTGTACAACTTTTGCCACAAATGGAACACCATAAAAATCTTCTTCCTAATTTTACATGCATTTTTACTGTAAATAGACAAAAATGAGTGACAGCACAGGCCCGCCCCTAGAACTGCATGTGATTTAATCACATAGATTAATAGTAAAATATCTGTATAAAATAGATTCATTAGATTCATTTTTTAAAGAATCTGCTGATGCATTTTGACTGCATGCCAAAATATTGTGATAAATATTGTGTATGGTGAAAAATAAAAAAATATATATTTATCATTATTTAAATTTTGTTCATATTGACTAGCCCTACTACTTTGGATTAATTCTTCATGTAAACACTAGTGAATGCTTTTAATGACGGTAGGTTATTAGGGGAGTTGAATTTTAGTACAATTAAAACAATAGCTCTCCAAACAAAATCTGTTAGTGCAACTAAAATATCTCTAAATTAATTAAAATATTATTTTCTGATTCACAAAGACTGACTTTGTAAATCAGAATGGAATATAAATAAAGGGGGATAAGTGGTGATACCCAACCCTAGTTATAATGCTTTAAATTGCTTAAAAAGGAGCTTTAGAAGCTATAAAAAGGATAAAATATCACTGTAATTGATGTGTGACTGGATCTAGCTACCTATTGGCCCTCATTTGAACTTCCTCTCCAGAGCCATGTTAAAAAAGCTGTAAGCAAACTGTGACCCTTCTAAAAGCTGCCCAGTGTGCAGTGACTGAACATACATTCACAACGCAGCACTAGTAACATAACAACATTATTACCCCCCACCTGCAGCCCACCATACTGCGTCTGTTCTCTATATAGATAACCTTCTGTATTAGATCACCTATGGCCCACTCTCCTCCTCCCACCTCATTAATTATTGACTCACACCACCTGGTCCTTAATTCCCGTAACTCTGCTGCTACTGCTGCTGCTGCTGTGGCTTGTAAGTGTCCCTAAGTCATGTGATCAGTCTGTGAGTCAACCTAGGTCATTGGAGAAGGAGCAGGTAAAAAATGCTGTTTAAGCTGTTTACAGTGGTGTCTCCTGTCCCTTGTCCTGGAGGACATCTGCTGAGGACATTTATGATGGTTTCCTTACTGCCAGCTAGGGGTGGGCGATATGGCTCTAAAATAATATCACGATATTTCAGGGTATTTTTGCGATAACGATATACTTGGCAAAATAGGAAAAAAGAAAAACAATTCATTAATTTCAGAAATATAGTATAATAGTATAATAGTATAATCATAATGTGGCAAAATAAATAATACTGCATAAAATAAAATAATGCAGCAAAAAAAATTGCAGAATATGTTCATGCATATAAACTGCAAACAAACACTATGAGCTAAAACAATTATACAATAAATACACCTAAAGCTTCACAGTAAATAATAGACTTCTTTTAAGACAAACCATCCCTATTATCACAGAAAAATATGGATTTTTAATATCATGATATTTCTGTGTCACGATATATTGTATACGATATAATATTGCCCACCCCTAATGCCAGCATGCTGGATTCAACTGATTTCATCAGATTTTAAGCAGAATCATGGATGTTGGAGAAGAATAAGAGTTTGCAGTACTGTGCAGGAGTGATGGATCACAGTATAAACCAATAGGGTGTTGGAATGGTATATGTTTATCAGTGGTGTGCAGTGAGGCCCTTCTAACCTTCTAAGGGGTGACAATAAATGCATAATAAATAATAAATAATAACATCATTTTTTATCAGAAATATATATTGTAGTTATTGTAAGTGTAAGAATTTATTTTATAAATTAACTAAAATAAAAAAAAAACAGCAACTATTTCAAAGCATTAGTCTGCTGTGTTTTTTAGTTGCTACGGGACTCTTATCTGACTGACAGCGGTTTTAACCAATCACAGCTTTTTAAAATGGCTTCTGCCCCCACGTGACTGCGTGACCCTTCTCCTGATTTTGAGAAGGGTGTAGTAATGAATCTGTTAGCAAAATCGAAGGACAGTCTAACCAATCAGATTCATAATTTTTCAAAACTAACTAATTCTAACCTCATCTCCTTCTTCCTCTTCTCTACTCCTCTATCCCATTATTTCCCTCTGACCTCCTTAAGGCCCTATCTGTAGATGCTTTATTTTTAACTTCTATTATTTTTGTACTTAACCTCTTCTATTATTTGCACTTCAATATTGTAAGTCGCTTTGGACAAAAGCGTCTGCCAAATGTAATGTAATGTAATGTAATGTAATAATTTCCCCGCGGGGGCGGGGCCATGGCTGTGGAACCCCTTCTCAGCGCTGTGTTGAAGGTGCTACGTGTTGCTTAGTCATAAACGGAGCTCATGCTGGATTAATTCAATAGTTAGCGAACTATCATGGAATTGCGGCTGCAAATCAGACAGATATTGTGTCATATTAAATTAAAAATCATTTTTAAAGGCTGTTCTTCAGTGTGTAACTAATTCACAATAATAGGCCGCCTGACTGGTGAGTTTTTGTGTGTACCTAATGTTTTGGCTGCCCTGGCGTACTGTAGACATACAAATGAGTGATCTTTGTTGAATGGTTGTACTTGTAGGAAAATTAAGCATTTATTGTTGTGGTCTATTGTATACTTTTGTAGACTGTAGCTGTTGTATTTGTGGGCTGTTGATGTGTATTAAGTTAATATAACTAAGTAAAGAGAGAGAATATGTAGTTATTGTAATATTTATCTGTGTGTCGGCCGGCCGGCGGCATGGTGGGGGGGTGTGGGGGTAGTTGCAGAAGGGGTACCCACTATATTCACTGCACGCCACTGAGGTTTATACTCCTCTACATCCAATCACAATCAGAAGGAAATCTGAACAATTATTTAAAACTAATCTCTACAATGGTGACCAAGGCAGAGACAAGAGGGAAACAAAACAGACTCCAGTAACAGCAGAAGAACTAAAGGTAGGATTTAAATGGCGAGAATTTATATAAATGTGGGTAACACTTTATAATACTGTTCCATAGGGTTTTCAGTAGTTAATGTTGATTTGAGCAGTAATTAATGAATAGTTATTATAAAGAAGACATCATTAGTAAGTAGTTCTCCAGGAGATATGTAAGTCTCAGTAATTATTGTGGAGTTAATAGTGAACTACTATAAATATTAGTTCAGTGCTATCTACTGAGTAATTATTCAGTACTCCCTGGTAGTTAATAGAAAATATTTAGGTGTTAATGCAGCACTATTAATTAGTTACTGCTTAGTTCCTGCTTAGTTACCTATTAACTATGGAACAGTATTATAAAGTGTTACCTAAATGTGTAATAAGCTGATATACAGTGATTACAGCTGTTGTCTTGTCCCTTATAGTAGACGTTGTTGATTATGCTGTCTAATCACTGCAGCTCTACTGTGAAGGGAGACTTTTTGTAGGAAGGTTGGAGCTTGTTTTGTTACACAGTATTACTTCTTACATTAAGTTATTTGATAACTTAAAGCCCTGGGGAACATATTTCATTTCTACATATTGATTTGTGTTGTATAATACTAAACGTAGGTGTTATGTGAAGCCTTTAACAGAGTTTAAACTAAAAAAAAAAAAAAAACACAAAGCAGAAATATTATAAAACACTCCTCAAACTTCTCTGAGCGCTGTATAGGCATCACCATAATATTCTAATAAAAGTTCATGACTGACAGCTGTCTATCACTGGTGAACGAACATTTGTTTACATTACCATGGCAACCACACAGATGGAATGAAGAAGAATAGCTTGGTGAATATATGGATAGTTTGCAAGTTAAGCTTTACTTAGATGCTTATTGCTAAGCAACAAATCACTAGCTCGTCTGTTCTGGTTGCTCAGACTCAAAGAGAGGGGGCGGAGCTGTGTTAGATTAGTGACAGGGCAGGGTTCTGCTGAGGTCAGCTTGACCCACTTTAAACCTCGCCTATTCTACATAAGATTGAAAAGATTGATATGCTTTATTTACAATTTTCATAAACTCACATTTAGCTTCCCAGGTGTTTTAAAATGAGGATTAGAGAGGGTTTGACTTTTACCTGTTGGATTACATTTGCGATTTGGCTTCAGTTATCAGATCAGCTGGCTCAAAACTGAGAAATCCTGGGCATTCTTTCACGAAACAGGATTTCTTAGTAATCCCAGTGTGAGAAAAGCCAAATACACCTCTTATCCTGTTGGACAAGGCTGATGTTTGGCTCCTCTGATTGAGAAATAATGTATTGTGACCAGGAATCATTGGCTGTAGCTTTTTTTTTTGTAACTCTTGCTATAAGGAGTCTCTATAATGTTAAGCATGTTTAAAACTAGTAGTCGACCAATCTGCCAATTATTTGTTTGATTAGTAGGGGTGTCACGATTCTCTAAATCCTCGATTCGATTTTATTTCCGATTTTAGGGTCACGATTCGATTCGATTCTCCATTTTCTTTTTTCTTTTTTCTTTTTTTTTTACAGCAGAGAGGCCTATGCCAGTTTTAGATTAGTCTATGGTCAGTCATTGGTTTGATTCATCAAATTTACAATATCTTATTTCAAAAGGTGGGCTTGATATAAGTGATGCAAAGTGATACAAGTAATACACCACATTAGGCACTAATGGTCAAATCTAAATAATTTAATTAAGATATATATGTAATGCCATCTAGTGGCTTTTTAGGTCGCAGCAGTGTGCACTATTAAAACAGCAATGTGCAACATAACAAAATAAATAATAAAAAAATACAGGAACAGTCATGTACAAAATAATAGAACAATTAGAGCCTTAACAAACTGAACTCTGTCCTACTATAACAGCTAAACATGAAAAATAAGACTTTAAGACTTTTTCCGTCCCTGAGAATGACACGTTTTTTTCTTTAATAAAGATATATTATTAACTTTATCTGAGAGAAAGATGCTCCTTAAGGTACCAAAACTATTAACATATTTGAGGCTCGACAAAACATCTGTTATTTTTATATTTTCAGGTTTTTCTTTAAGAAGATGAGAATGTCCACATTCTCTGGAGGAAGGGCTGCTCTTCGAGCTACAGTGTGCTGCGCCATTTTCGGGAGGGATCGTCGATCCTCTTTTTGACTTGGATTCTCGAGACCATGACATAATTTCGATCGATTTCGATGAAATATCAAAATCGTGACACCCCTATTGATTAGTCACAATTATTTTCTGTCATGCCCTCTATTTGTACTTCCTGCTGGTTAGAACAGATAAACCTTAACGCCCCAAGACCAGTTTTGCACTACATTTTAAATGTTTGACGTACCTCTATTTAAAAAAAAATTACAAAGTATTAGGGCTGCAACGATTAGTCGATATAATCGACAATGCTGATTATTTAAATTTGTCGACTACAAATTTCTTTGTCGACTAATCGTTAATTTGTAACAGTACTGCATTACACAAAAAGCTGGGGACAGAAGCGCATGGGGAGATGGGTAAATGGCTCACTTACACAGTTTACACTTGAGTCTTGAGTGTCTCCAAAAATACCCAAACACAATAGATTACATATTCAATCACTAAATATCAGTATAGTTGTCACGCCTGGCCCTGTTTCCTGTCTGTCCTCGTGCCTGTGTTGTCCCACGTGACCCGTGCCCCTGTGTTCTGCCTGTGATTTTCCATTACCTCATGTCTCATTTGTAGCTCCACCCCTTCCCCAGGTGTTTCCACTCCCAGTGTGTTTCCTGTTTAGTTAAATAGCTTTCCTCTGTCACCTGTCCTGGTCGGTCTTTGCACTGTCTCCTGTCGTTTGTCTTCCCGTGTTCCCAGAGTTTCTCTCCGTGTTTCTCTCCGTGTTTCTCTCCGTGTTTCTCTCCGTGTCTATCTTAGTTTAATCCTTGTTATTATCCTTGCCCTGTTTAGTTCATAGTCTTGTTTCATTATTCATTTTGTTTTCCTTGTTTAGTCTCCCTATTTGTTTGTAGTATATATTTATATTCCTGTTTATTCTGTTATTTTCTAGTTCCCTGTGTTTTCCCTAGTTTATTCCCTTGCCCTGTTTTAGTTTATCCTGCCTAGATTTATAGTCTCCCCGTTTGTTTATCTTTAGTACCTCTTGTTTGTTTGTTAGTTTTAGCTCGCCTCTGTTTCTTGTTTTTCTTTGTTTCTTGTTTACTTGTTTATTTGTTTATATTTATTTAATAAATTCGCCCTACCTGTGAATACGTCCGCCTCCTCGTCTCTCTGCCTGGGTCAACCCTGACAAAAAGACCGACCCAATGGACGTAAACCAGTGGCATGCTGCTCGGAAGGCGGACCTGGAGTTTCTCCGCCTCCTCGCCGAGCGAATCCGGGGCGATGACCCGCTCCCGGCGCCTTTCCTTGGGTTGGAGCCCGTGAACCCAGCTTCAGCGGTGCCCACCGAGACTCATAAGGGGAAAAAGTCTCGGAGGAAACAGGCCCGAAAAGCCCGCAAGGCGCGGGAGGACTCCCTCCGGAGCGGGGAAAATTTTGGGGGGGCGCTGGGGGTGTGTGCTGTCGGCCTCGGTCCTCGCCCCGAGGAGGACGGGGGTGACTTGGATGCAGGCTGTGAGGAGTCCTTTCTCTGGGACTACTCCGATCTCCTCACACCTGCGTCCAGCGAGGAGGAAGAGGACTATCCTCCTGCACCAGCCCGCCTGCCGCTACTTCCTTCCACGGTGGCAGCAGAACCGCGCTCCGAGACCCCCTGCGCGGCGAGCCAGCCGCGGTCAAAGACTTTCCCCGCGCCAGCTTTCACCGGCGAACCAGCGCTCCCCGCGCTACTCACACCTGACGCTGCACGAGAGAGTAGGACTCCAGTCCGGGTTTTCACTTCGACCGCAGCTTCGGGCTCCAGTGCTGCAGCGTCAGATCTCTTCTTGCCACGCCCCGTGAAGCACGCGTCTGAAACGCTGCACCCCTTGATACAAGCGGCGGCCGCGCCGCTCTCCGAGACTTTAGCGGCGGCCACGCCTCTCTCCCAGACTGCAGCGGCGGCAGCGCCGCTCTCCGCGATTTCAGCGGCGGCCGCGCCGCGCTCACAGACTGCAGCGGCGGTAGCGCTGCTCTCCGGGATTTCAGCGGCGGCCGCGCCGCTCTCCGAGATTTCAGCGGCGGCCGCGCCGCTCCCCGAGACTTCAGCGGCGGCCGCGCCGCGCTCACAGACTGCAGCGGCGGCAGCGCCGCTCTCCGAGATTTCAGCGGCGGCCGCGCCGCGCTCACAGACTGCAGCGGCGGCAGCGCCGCTCTCCGAGTTTTCAGCGGCGGCCGCGCCGCTCTCCCAAGCACCAGCAGTCCCAGCTGCTCCAGTTCAAGCACCAGCAGTCCCAGCTGCTCCAGCTCAAGCACCAGCAGTCCCAGCTGCTCCAGCTCAAGCACCAGCAGTCCCAGCTGCTCCAGTTCAAGCACCAGCAGTCCCAGCTGCTCCAGCTCAAGCACCAGCAGTCCCAGCTGCTCCAGCTCAAGCACCAGCAGTCCCAGCTGCTCCAGCTCAAGCACCAGCAGTCCCAGCTGCTCCAGCTCAAGCACCAGCAGTCCCAGCTGCTCCAGCTCAAGCACCAGCAGTCCCAGCTGCTCCAGCTCAAGCACCAGCAGTCCCAGCTGCTCCAGCTCAAGCACCAGCAGTCCCAGCTGCTCCAGCTCAAGCACCAGCAGTCCCAGCTGCTCCAGCTCAAGCACCAGCAGTCCCAGCTGCTCCAGCTCAAGCACCTGCAGCTCCCAGAACTATGTTTGGGCCCAGGCCCCGTATTTCCAGGCCTGCTCCTAGGCCTCCTGACTTTGCCCCTAGTTATGTGCCCAGGCTGTCCCCACAGACTTTTACCAGTCCTGGGCACCCACCTGTGTCTTTTGTACCCCTGTCTCTCCCTGTCCTGGTCCCCGTATCTGTGATCGTTCCAGTTCCTGTCCCCGGTGGTTTCTCTGTTCCTGTCCCTGTTACTGTGTTTGTTTCCGTCCCCGTCAATGTTCTAGTCCCTGTTCCCATGTCCGGTCCCGTCCAGTCTCTGTCTCATGTCCAGTCTCCGTCACCTGTCCAGTTCCCCGTCCAGTCTCCGTCACCTGTCCAGTTCCCCGTCCAGTCTCCGTCACCTGTCCAGTTCCCCGTCCAGTCTCCGTCACCTGTCCAGTTCCCCGTCCAGTCTCCGTTCCCTGTCCAGTCTCTGTCCCCTGTCCTGTCTCCATCTCCTGTCCAGTTCCCTGTCCAGTCTCCCGTTCGGTCTCCTGTTTTCCCCGGCCTCCCCCTGCCGCCAGCCCCCGGGGTTTGTTTTTACGCGCCTCGGGAGCTGCGCGTTTAGGGGGAGGTTTCTGTCACGCCTGGCCCTGTTTCCTGTCTGTCCTCGTGCCTGTGTTGTCCCACGTGACCCGTGCCCCTGTGTTCTGCCTGTGATTTTCCATTACCTCATGTCTCATTTGTAGCTCCACCCCTTCCCCAGGTGTTTCCACTCCCAGTGTGTTTCCTGTTTAGTTAAATAGCTTTCCTCTGTCACCTGTCCTGGTCGGTCTTTGCACTGTCTCCTGTCGTTTGTCTTCCCGTGTTCCCAGAGTTTCTCTCCGTGTTTCTCTCCGTGTTTCTCTCCGTGTTTCTCTCCGTGTTTCTCTCCGTGTCTATCTTAGTTTAATCCTTGTTATTATCCTTGCCCTGTTTAGTTCATAGTCTTGTTTCATTATTCATTTTGTTTTCCTTGTTTAGTCTCCCTATTTGTTTGTAGTATATATTTATATTCCTGTTTATTCTGTTATTTTCTAGTTCCCTGTGTTTTCCCTAGTTTATTCCCTTGCCCTGTTTTAGTTTATCCTGCCTAGATTTATAGTCTCCCCGTTTGTTTATCTTTAGTACCTCTTGTTTGTTTGTTAGTTTTAGCTCGCCTCTGTTTCTTGTTTTTCTTTGTTTCTTGTTTACTTGTTTATTTGTTTATATTTATTTAATAAATTCGCCCTACCTGTGAATACGTCCGCCTCCTCGTCTCTCTGCCTGGGTCAACCCTGACAATAGTCCACGTTTAAACAACATCTGGATAGTTTAAATCTCATGTTTAGCTGTTTTTCTGTTGTTTTTAGAGATGAAGGACAAGGCAGAAATAATCGTTGACTAATCGACTAATCAAAACATTATTGTCAGATTAGTCGACTACAAAATAATCATTAGTTGAAGTCCTACATAGTATAGCTCTGGGAAAAATTAAGAGACCACTTCAGTTTCTGAATCAGTTTCTGAATAATTTCTCTTCAGCATATTGAAATAATAAATTTCAGTTATATCGCCCAGCTCTTGTTTTCTGTAGAAGATGTAAACTTGTTTTCACCGCACCAACGAACCTTAAAATTAAAAGCACTGGCGTGAAGTGAAGGGAAGTGAAGTGAGTACCATTGATTATCGTATTTTAGTGAA
The DNA here is from genome assembly GCF_023375975.1 of Astyanax mexicanus. Lineage (NCBI taxonomy): Eukaryota > Metazoa > Chordata > Actinopteri > Characiformes > Acestrorhamphidae > Astyanax > Astyanax mexicanus. The sequence goes on from NC_064422.1 coordinate 5,760,513, forward strand.
ACCTGTCAAAGGGTGTAAAATATTAGGCAGCGAGTGAACAGTCAGTTTATGGAAGTTGATCTTTAGGAAAGTGGGGAAATGGGAAGGCACAACAACTGGAGACACTTTGACAAGAACTGAATTGTGATGTTCTAGACAACTGGGTCAAACTAGGTCAGGCAGATCTTGTGAGGTGGTCCCAGTATGCAGTGATAGACACTACCTATCAAAAGTGGTCTAAAAAAGGCCAACCAGTATATACAGCTCTGGCAAAAAAAAATTATTTGATTTTACCAAATTGAAAACCTCTGGAATATAATCAAGAGGAAGATGAATGAATTTTGATGAATTTTTGCATCAGGAGTAAAGGCATAAAGTTATCCAAAAGCAGTGTGTAAGACTGGTGGAGGAGAACATGATGCCAAGATGCATGAAAACTGTGATTAAAAACCAGGGTTATTCCACCAAATATTGATTTCTGAACTCTTAAAACTTTATGAATATGAACTTGTTTTCTTTGCATTATTTGTGGTCTGATTCAGAAACTGAAGTGGTCTCTTAATGTTTTCCAGAGCTGTATAAGGGGAGTGAGGGAACAAGTTTTTTTTACTGCCTGTGGATATTTCACATTGGATGTAAGAAATCTTTGCCATCTGGACGAATGTCCACTCCGGGTTCAGTGGGCCTGAGGAGCTGAGCTTGTGCCGGTCTTAGCGGTGCCATTGGGGGAGGAAACGAGTCGCAAGTTTTGCCTGAGCTCCACAGCATCTCACAGGTGTACTTCATGGATTTCATCATGCTAAATACGGTTTTCTGAGCTTCTGGGGTTTTGAGCATTGTGCTCTCTCTCTCTATCTCTCTCTCTCTCTCTCTCTTTCTCTCTCACTCATGCCGTCTCTTCTCGTGCCACCTTCTGTGCTGTGGATCTGGAATTGAATATATATAATTCAAATTTGAGAGATGAGTTGTCTGTTCGTTAGAGCATCGGTGTGCACTATGTATCGGATGATGATTTCAGCTCCTCGTTGGTGAATATGAGTATGAGTGCATGAGTTGTACATCAGTTGCTTTGAAAGGTCATATAATATATGGATGAAATATATTGGGACACCTGCTCACTTTATATTTAGTGAGATTAAGTGTATTAAAAAAGCACAGCATGGCTAAATTGGAGCAGCCTGCTGGTTAATCTTCATTAATTGCACATTGCACCAGTAAGAGCAGAGTGTGAAGGTTCAATTAGCAGGGTAAGAGCACAGTTTTACTCAAAATATTCCAATGCACACAACATTATGGGAGACATACCAGAGTTCAAAAGAGGACAAATTGTTGGTGCACGTCTTGCTGGCGCATCTGTGACCAAGACAGCAAGTCTTTGTGATGTATCAAGAGCCACGGTATCCAGCGTAATGTCAGCATACCACCAAGAAGGATGAGCCACATCCAACAGGATTAACTGTGGACGCTGTAAGAGGAAGCTGTCTGAAAGGGATGTTCGGTTGCTAACCCGGATTGTATCCAAAAAACATAAAACCACGGCTGATCAAATCACGGCAGAATTCAATGTGCATCTCAACTCTCCTGTTTCCACTAGAACTGAATAAATGAATAAATCCCGCCCCCTCTCGCGTCAGAGATCTGGACCGACCGAGAGCTGAATCAGTGTAGAGTCAGAGGCAGCAAAACAACAAAAATCAACCCTTCGACCGAACATTTAAATTGCCTTAAAAAAGGTAAATAAGAGCGTTTTTCTGGGATTAATAGCGTGATTTTGGCTGTAACTGGAAATATCTGCACTAAACTGTGCCAAACTGAGGTGCACAGCCTCTAATAAGCTGTCGGATGCTGCGTTTACAAGCATGTGCCCAGCCATGTGGATTCCAGACACAGAGACAGCACTGCTCACTCAGAACATTAAAACAATGTGTTCTACTTCTTGTGACAAGAATCAAAGCATTGCAACGTGACGTGTTTGATTTAATTGCCTTAGGTGACATTGGACATCCCGTGATGTGCACATCGCAAAGACGATTGCTAAACGATATATCGTTCAGCCCTAGATGTGAGTGGGTGATTCTCATGAAGCTGCAGGGAACATGTCCATGACAGTTTTTTTTTTAATCAATACTTAATTCATAAAAACTCTGATATTGTGTGTAAAGCAAATAGGGAGTACTGTGTGGATCAATTGTTTTCATCATCATATAAAATTATTTTTATATAAATTAAATAAAAAATATATGGAAATTCTCATTACCGCTATGTGTCCGTATCCCTTCTTTCTAATTTTAAGTTAAACCATATAAAAATTACTAAGCATATAAAATAAATAAAATAGGGTAAAGTCATTTAAAATATCTATATTTATACATAATATAAATATTTTTTGTGTTGAACAAAAAAATGTACTTGATTTTAAACAAAATAACTGTGTCCGAACAATTTTTTTCTCATTACCGTTTCATGATTTCACCCCCCTATAAAAATTACACTGTGCCTTTAAATTGATCAGCTATCCCATGATGCATCACTTCAGAGACAAGCTTCAAATTGGAGATAAGATCAGTTGGTCACTCTTCTCTCCCTTTGAGAAATCTGTGTTAATATTGATAAAGCTGTCCTCAGTTACACTGTCTATTATCATTACCGTTATGGTTTAATACTCATTACTTTAAAAAAAATAAAAATAAATTATTTCATGAATATTATCACAATATAAGGCTTTGACATCTGGCAAAGTTATAGGTTGTTAGCATATTAGCATTTTAAGTTATTTGTGAAATTAGCCAAGAGCATCTCATTACCGTTACTCAATATTCTCATTACCATGCATTGTGAGAGCCATAACGATAATGAGAACCATTGAGCTGGTAATGAGATTCTTATGTAAGACTGTTAAAAGAGTCATTTAACAGAGTTTATTTGATCATTTATGGTAATTCATTATATATACATATATATATATATATATATATATATATATATATATATATATATATATATATATATATATATATATATAAAATAAATTACCATGAATGATAAAATAAATTATATATATATATATATATATATATATATATATATATATATATATATATATATATACTGTATATATATATATATATATATATATATATATATATATATATATATATATATATAAATATATAACCATGTCATTGATGTTTTTACTCTTTTGATTAGTCTAATGGCTATATTCATTTTTTGAAGACTGACAGAGATTGAACGCAAGAAGGCAGCAGCCAAGGCTACAGTTTCTTGAAATTTGCTTGTTTTTCTGGTTGTTTTGTTAAACAATTGCCTAATTGCCTAACTAAGTTTCATTACCGTTACATTTATTCTCATTACCGTTTAATTGTGTTCTCATTACCGTTATGGATCTAAAATGTTACATTTTTTTAAATGTTTCACATCTTATCATAACTTTTCTTCATTTTATTATAGTATATCCCTCACCTGTTGTCCACATGAGTTTTGATCATACATGTTCTAAAATCATTTCCATTAATTAAAAAATTAAAAGATATTTTACAAATGTTGTATCGGTAATGAGAGTTGCTTAACTATAAATAAATAAATAAATAAAAAAGATCAAAGTAATTGTCAAGGACTGTGCTGTTAAGTTGATGGAATATGTTGTGGAAATATGAAATTAATCATCAAAAAATGTTTTGAACCGTTGATCTAGCTTCGTCCTTTACTGTAACGGTAATGAGAATTATTCTGGATCATATCAGATTCAAATGGTAATAAAATTCTATTTAAAAAAAAATTATATGAAAAAATCATCAATATAGTAAAATACACATTCTATTTTAGCTTCTCAACTTGAAAAAAAATGCTGCAATGAGGTGAAAAACTTTTTATGTTAATGTGAAGGTCTTCATGAGAATCACCCGAGTATGATTTGATAGCGACCAGAGAGGTCAGAATGTTGTATGATCAGAACTCTCCAGTACATTGCTGCTTTCATTAGACGTTTAGGGTGTTCATCAAGGTTTGGATATATAGTGTGTTATGGGTTGTGGACAGGACAATTGACAATGTGGACAGGACCTCATTATTCACTACCCCTGGTGAAAATTAGAGATATTTGATTTTATAGTTGCATTTACATGCATGCATTTTAGCAAAACTTCTGTGTACAGTAGGGGTGGCCAAAATTGATTACAAAAAAAATTCCTAATTGTGGTCGATACTACATAATTCTGGTATTAATTAATTAATATTTCCATAATAATATTTCCATTAATTAAACAATATTTCCATAGTAATATTGTTATATCTTATTTATTTTACTGATTTAAGATTATTATTTATTTATTTATTTTTTTTATTATTACTTTTTATTATTTGTTTGTTTGTTGACACTGAGATAAAACACACAGCATGTCTTATTAGAAGAGCAAAAAAAAAAAAAAAGGGCACAGAGTGGTTTAGCGGGCTAAGCGCCAAGCTAAGCACTAAGCGGGCTAAGCGCTGCCACTATGATCAGGAGTTCGCCGGTTCTAATCCTGTTCATGTAGCTTGCCATTGGCAACCAGAGCCCTGAGAGAGCACAATTGGCCTTGCTCTCTCTGGGTGGGTAGATAGCGCTGTTTCCCCTCATCACTCCGAAGGGTGATGATGCGGATCAGCACAAGGCGTCTGTGAGCTGATGTATCAGAATCGAGTCGCTGCTCTATCCTCTGAGCACGCTGTGATGCAACTCGCCAATGCCACTAGTGATAGGGGGGGTATTAATGAGTGGGTTGGGTGATTGGCTGAGTAAATTGGGGAGAAAATGGCGAAAAAATTTGAAATAAAAATTTAAAAATAAAATAAAAACGAGAAAAAACTATCAAAAAAACACTATCAAATCCACATTTTTCTACAAAAGACAGTAACTGATCATTGAGTGTCATTAGAGTGAGATACTTCTATATAATCCCTTTAGTCTTTGGGTTTCTGTTAAGGTTTTTAGAAAACATGAGTAAGAGTATTGCAGTGTGAAGCCTGCCAGTGCTTAATTAAACTAGTGAAATATACCACAGCCATATGAGCAGCTCTTATTGTGCTGGCTTTACTCACACTACTGAACTGTTTTCAGGCTACAATATCTCCAAACAAATGATATTTTACTCAAAACAACAGCTAAAATTGGCTGGGTCAGTTACTTTACATTACATTACAACTTAAAAAAAATTGCCTTGCTCAACTTTTTGTTTTGGTCTTTGGGGACTAATAATATTCTGTATTCTGTACATGCTTATAAAAGCATATTGTTGATATGATAAAAAAAGTCACGTTGCTCAGCTCTTGTCTATAGCATTATCAGTCTATTTTGCATTGGTTTATTGCAGGGGTGTCCAAACGTTTTTCTGCAATAGAAATGCGCACTCTCTCCGCTTTTAGACTCTTTTGCCCCGTATTTCTGCGCTAGAAATGCGCACTCTCTCCGCTTTTAGACTCTTTGGCCCGTTTTTCTGTGCTAGAAATGCGCACCCTCTCCGCTTTTAGACTCTTTTGCCCCTTTTTTCTGCGCTAGAAATGCGCACTCTCTCCGCTTTTAGACTCTTTGCCCCGTTTTTCTGCGCTACAAATGCACAACCTCTCCGCTTTTATACTCGTTTGCCCCGTATTTCTGCGCTAGAAATGCGCACTCTCTCCGCTTTTAGACTCTTTGGCCCAATTTTCTGTGCTAGAAATGCGCACTCTCTCCGCTTTAGACTCTTTGGCCCGTTTTTCTGCGCTAGAAATGTGCAACCTCTCCGCTTTTAGACTCTTTGCCCCGTTTTTCTGCGCTAGAAATGCACACCCTCTCCGCTTTTATACTCTTTGGCCCAATTTTCTGTGCTAGAAATGCGCACTCTCTCCGCTTTAGACTCTTTGGCCCGTTTTTCTGCGCTAGAAATGTGCAACCTCTCCGCTTTTAGACTCTTTGCCCCGTTTTTCTGCGCTAGAAATGCACACCCTCTCCGCTTTTATACTCGTTTGCCCCGTTTTTCTGCGCTAGAAATGTGCAACCTCTCCGCTTTTAGACTCTTTGCCCCGTTTTTCTGCGCTAGAAATGCACACCCTCTCCGCTTTTATACTCTTTGGCCCAATTTTCTGTGCTAGAAATGCGCACTCTCTCCGCTTTAGACTCTTTGGCCCGTTTTTCTGCGCTAGAAATGTGCAACCTCTCCGCTTTTAGACTCTTTGCCCCGTTTTTCTGCGCTAGAAATGCGCACTCTCTCCGCTTTTAGACTCCTTGGCCTGTTTTTCTGCACTAGAAATGCGCACCCTCTCTGCTTTTAGACTCTTTTGCCCCTTTTTTCTGCGCTAGAAATGCACACTCTCTCCGCTTTTAGACTCTTTGCCCCGTTTTTCTGCGCTAGAAATGCGCACTCTCTCCGCTTTTAGACTCTTTTGCCCGTTTTTCTGCGCTAGAAATGTGCAACCTCTCCGCTTTTAGACTCTTTGCCCCGTTTTTCTGCGCTAGAAATGCACACCCTCTCCGCTTTTATACTTGTTTGCCCCGTTTTTCTGCGCTAGAAATGCGGACCCTCTCTGCTTTTAGACTCTTTGCCCCGTTTTTCTGTGCTAGAAATGTGCACTCTCTCCGCTTTTAGACTCTTTGGCCCGTTTCTGACACCTAGTGTTCAAACTTTAAATCTCACATTATAAAAACCTGCTTAACAGCGGGCCAACTTTCATTATATTTCTAAAATACCTCGCGGGCCGCTCCAAAACAGGAAACGGGCCGCAAATGGCCCGCGGGCCATAGTTTGGACACCCCTGGTTTATTGAATGCATCATGTACTTTCTGCTGGACACTAATAGATAGCATCTGAATCATTTCTTTCCAACCTGTTAACACTGTGCCAACAGGAAAGCCTTGTTTTCACTGTCGCTGCCAAAAACAGACATCTGCTGTTGTCTTTCACAATACCAGTATGTCCCACACACTTCTCATAATTTGCGTGTGCTCCCATGTCGTTTCCACCTAGCCTAGCAACTGTTAATCCTTTGCTGGGTTGGCCAGCACTGTTTTCCTGTCCCTAGTTGTCTCATTAAGCACGCCGCCTAATAGTATTTATTCTCCTCGCAGGCAAGCAGAGTAAATGCTCATTTAGCTGCGGTGTCCTCATTGAACAGGACCCTGTTAATCAGCTGTTTAATGACAGTGATTTCTCCCATTCATTCCAATCACCTGTGACCAGTGTTACTAACGCCGTTACTTTTTTTCAGTAACGAGTAATCTAACTAATTACTCTGACTGTAACTATAACGCCGTTACCATTTCCCACACCCCGTTACTGCACGTTACTTTAGCAGCTCTATGAACTTTTGTTTTTTTTAACTTCGCTTTGCCCTGGTTAACCCCTCTTCTTTCCAGTGAACTTGAGCTTCTGGCCGCTGTGCCTGTGGTTTGGCGTGGTGAAGTGAGGCACAATTGTGACGATTTGCGTGCTCTAATCAATTCAGTGATTGCCGTGGACAGGCCAAGTTCCGAATTAAGGACGTTAAGCTCTTTTTAGCTGCTCCGGTTTTTGTGGTGCTGCTGCTTTCTATTTTAGAGCTTAGATTCTCTGCCCGAATCCCACCTGACCCGAGGACCGACCCGAAATCAGGCTCCTATTTTTATTTTATATAAAGCTCTGGTGTGATAATCACAATGTTGCTAAGTAATCAATTATTATTGTTCACTAAAGCGAACGAAATAGCGAAAACTGAAAGTGAAAAAACATTTGTGATAACTGAATCTAATAAAAACGGTAATTAAAAGGAAAAAACATAACTATCTCGAACTGTATTTTGTGTTTATAAAACTAACTAAAACGAACTGAAATTACTGATAGAATACCCTCATTTTCGTGTTTAATTTATTTATAAGCGCTGTTGTACAGCGGGCGGTGTTGTGCCGAGCGCACGGCACCTCGTGGTCCGTGGCGTTAGTTCTTGTGTAAAGCGCTCGCGCTATAGCCGCAAAATACGACAGAAAACACTGAGAAACTGCAGAACTATGTATGGGATTACAATATGAGGAGATACAGTATGTGAGAACATTTACCTGTGAGTAACTCATACCAGAAATCTCTCTCTCTGTGTCTCTCTCTCTCTTTCTCTCTCTCTCACGTTTATTAGATTGATCTCTCTGATGAGATGTGTGAAAAAATAATAAAAACTAGCAAGCCCACCCTAAAAACTTACTGAACAGAAAAAATAAAAAAATCATTTAAATTAAATAATAGTTCTATGCTTTTATGTTACAGTGTAAATTAACATAATTCTGATTATATTGCGCTCATTCAATCAGACCGAAAACAGACAGTTTATGGGGCGGATCGGGTCGGCTTGGGCTCATAATGACAGTTCATGGTTCGGGTTGGGTCGGGCTCTGGCAGAACGTGCACGTTTTGGGCCCGATCTAAGCTCTATTCTCTTTTGGTGAAGCTGTTATATTAATACCATTTTAACGGTCATTAGATTGTTGTTTTTGTCCATTATTTTGTTTTGTTTATATATACATATTTCCTTTGAGGGTGGCTTGGTTTTTTTTATTTCATCCCCAGACGCGTTTTTTTCCGTTTTTTTCAGTATTACAAGTTTTAGTAATTTTCTTTGGTTGTGTGGAGAATTTCGTTTTATTTTTTTGAAGTTCGTTAGATTATATTTTTGTCAACATTTTGGGTTTATTTTCGTTTGTTATTTTTCTAATAGTAAATCCATAATTGATTTCCTTTTTTTTTGACGGGCGAATAACAAAAAGTAACGCGATAGTTACTTTTACTGGTAACTAATTACTTTTATAGTGGAGTAACTCCGTTAGTAACTCAGTTACTTTTTTGGAGAAGTAACGAGTAACTATAACTAATTACTTTTTCAAAGTAACGTGCCCAACACTGCCTGTGACCAGGGGCATTAGCTGCACAATACACACTGCCTGACCAAAAACAGGTCACACACTCTAACATTTTATTGGACTACCTTTAGCTTTGATTGTGCATTCACTGTGGAATTGTTTGTTTCTACAAGCTTCTGCAATGTCCCAACATTTATTTATGTCCATTGATCTTGCAGCAGCATTGAGGATACATATACAAAACAAGTAAATATAGCCAGAAGATTCTGTGTTCCAGCGCATATATGTGTTTTACACTGAACGCTGAAACGTTGCGCTTTTAAACATATGTGCAGCGCAGATGTAAACATAATAAACAGAGTCACGCGGCTGTGAGCAGTGAATGCAGCGCAGACGGCGCCTGCATGGACACAGCGTTTGTTCTTAGCTGTGGTAATTGGCGTTATCTGGCTAATATATCAGTTTAGACTGCGTCTTATCAGCGTCTTATTTATCTCAAATAAATGGACTATATTTAATAGCTGGATCCGATCGAGACCGGATCACGTTCTCACCAAAGAGAACCGCTCCAGAGTTCGTTTGGGACCGGACCGAGACCACCTCCTCTAGCTGGTCTCGGTCTGGTTCTTTTGATCCGCACCCGAGTGCGATTACTGTTTTCACACCTGCTCAATCCAACCGCACTAAAGTTACAAACGGACCAGAGTTTGTTTTAACCGGACCAAATAGTGCTGGTGTGAAAACGCCCTAAGAAAAGTAAGTACAGATTTGTACTTAAAAGAGTGCAAAGCTTGTCGCTGGAGCTGTACTGTCAGTGAAAGTCTTTTTTTGTACCCATGTTTTTTGTGCCAGTAAGGATTATAAAAATTAACATTATCATTAAATAAATATGGCCCAAAAACTTGATGATCGAAAATTGTCTGGCTTTCAAATAAAAAATGTGCAATTTAAATATATATTGTTTATTAGTTCAGTGATACAGAATACTGAATGTACTTTTTGGCTGGTTAAATGGTACAAATTTGTACTTATTGCTGTTAGGAATGACTTTGTACTTCAGAGGGAACAAATCTGACCCTGTAAAGACCAATATTGTACCTTTGAGGGTACAACTATAAAGAGTGAGCCTTTGAGTACAAAAAAGTACTCATATCGTACCTCTGTTTTTTAGAGTGTAGGCATGATGGGTGTGTCACTCTGGAACAGGGTAAATCTGGATAGTAAGCATAAGACCACACAACCTTCTTCTGTTACTCCAATCTACTAATCTTTATGACCCCTACCATATTGAAGCCACTGATTTTCTTAAGGCTACACAGCTACTAAGTTTCAATTGCTTATGTTTCTTTCACATTGTGCATTTGGGAAAGCTCTTACTTTCACTATTAAACATATATACTTAAGTTTTAGTGTTGTTTTTCTGTGATTTGATTTAACGTTTAAGTGATTGCTGATCACCATCATTTAAGAGTTGTTTTTTTTTTAGATTCCTCCTCTTTTTAATAATGCGTTCCTTTAACATTTCTGAACCCGATTTTAGTAATTTTAACAATATCTTTATCTCTCTCTCTCTCTCTCTCTCTCTCTCTCTCTTTATCTCTCTGCTAAGGCTAATGCTCCAGCCTTAGTGCTGAAGAAATTCGGTAATCTAAGTTTACTGTAAATAAACGGAAGCTTTTTATTCACCCAAATAAACAGTTTTTAGGAGAGAAATCTGCGTAGATTAACATTCAGCACTCGTTTGACTTTAAAATAAAAACTTTTTTTATTACAGTTTTGTTAACTTAGCCTCGCTTTACTTAACTTAGTTAGCTACCAAACCCCCCTATCCCCCCCCCCTCCCACCCACCCAGTGGTAAGACCTGCTGAATAAGAACTTCCTTGTAGTGTCTCTTAAAATGCTATTTATAATCCAGTGTGCCATATGTATGACAATAGACCAGAAGATAGACATTCATTGATAATGTGCTTTATAATCTGATGCGCCTTATAGTGTGAAAAAGACTTAATTTATTTATTTGAAATTTACAAATCAAAATTACCTTAGGAAAAAATCGATTTTTTCATGAAGAAATATAAACGTATTCAGTAAAAAGCCCACAAGAGATAGTGGAACTCAGTAGCCCCTAGATTACCGGTTGAAAGGACCTTCTGTTCCTCACCATTGATAAGCATTGATGCAGTTGGATTGTTGGGGTGGTGCAAGTGGTGTTTGCAAAAGTGCCACCAAGCTAATGACTGTGACAACACAATGCAAATATATGTCTGCTGCTGTGTTTTCATCTCCGGGATTCCTACATTCATCCAGTCGTGACTCAGCCTTGCCCTAGGCTGAGATCACAATTGGTGGAGAATGTGGGCCAGGGCTCATAATGGTGCGACACCCAGTTCCTGAGTGGAGGCTGAGAGAGGTTTGGCGACATGACAGAGGGGACCTGGCATCGGTGTGGTTTATTTACTTAAAGGTCTTATTTCATCATTTTTGCATTCATACCCTAGTGAAAAAAGTACAGTACAGGCCAAAAGTTTGGACACACCTTCTCATTTAATGCGTTTGTTTATTTTCATGACTATTTACATTGTAGATTCTCACTGAAGCATCAAAACTATGAATGAACACATGTGGAGTTTTATGTACTTAACAAAAAATGAGCTGATCCTCCACAGTCACCGGACCTGAACCCAATCCAGATGGTTTGGGGTGAGCTGGAGCACAGAGTGAAGAAGGCAAAGGGGCAACAAGTGCTAATAAACACCTCTGGGAACTCCTTCCTTCAAGACTGTTGGAAAACGTTTCATTTCAAGTGACCACCTCTTAATGAAGCTCATTGAGAGAATGATGCCAAGAGTGTGCAAAGCAGTAATCAGAGCAAGGGGTGGCTATTTTTGAAGAAACTAGAAGATAAAACATATTTTCAGTTATTTCACCTTTTTTGTTAAGTATAAAACTCCACATGTGTTCATTCGTAGTTTTGATGCTTCAGTGAGAATCTACAATGTAAATAGTCATGAAAAAATGAAAACGCACTGAAAAAAAAAGGCGTGTCCAAACTTTTGGCCTGTACTGGAGATTAAAGTATACTAAGCATTATTGTGCTATAGTGCACTAAAGTTTTCTTATAGACACACTATTAATTAGTATATTTAAAGAGTGCTAAAATGGAACAACTATTTGTACTAACTAGTCTTATTTAAATTGTGCTAAGTGTACTTAACTGAACAAAAATGGAACTATTTTAAATATACTTAAGTAACATTTAAACATATTAGCCTACTTCATGTATGTAGCCCTATATTTTAAATATGCTTACAGTAAAATAATAATACATTTATTTGAGTATTACAACTGTATCACTATTATACACATAGTACATTAGAAATGTACTAAGAATTGATGTAATATATATGTGATTTATTTACATTACAATATGTACAATATGCTTCTTGTTTCTGTCTTTTGTAAGTAGCACACTTCTAGTATACTTTGCTGGCTAAAGAAATACATTTTAATATACTGTACTACAATTTTTTTAGCATTTAAATGCGTTTTTAACACTGTATCCTATAATTTACTTAGATTTATAATTACAAAGCATTGAAATACATTTTAACTGTTATATTAATGTAATACCTAAATATATCTAAAAATAAATTACCAATGTAGTAATTTAGGTTACATAAAAAAGTTACAAAAGTACAAAAATTTATATTTGGAAATAAGTATTTTAAAAGGATATTGAATTATAGATTCATCATAGATTTGATGAAAGCATAATATTAATGTACTTTTAATATATTTTAAGTAAGTACAAAAATCTGTTATACTTAAACATGTTAGACATACTTAGAAGTGTTCCAGTTGTTCTGTATAACTGCTTTATTTTACTGAATTACTGGTCTCTGAAGAAAGACAGGATTTCGGCTCTTGCTCATGAATATTCATACATGCCTACATATTGCCTCTGATTGGCTTACAGCACTGCAGCAGAGAACACCTACCTGCCTTTGCTTCTTAAAACTCAAAGGACAAAATGTTTTCAGAGGTACAGCCTTAGCTTTAAACATACAGGTAAATTTAACCCTTAAACTTCGCTTAAAGTCAGCGTCCCCCCAGAGTCTGCTGTATATCATACCTGTGTTGCACCTGTGTTTTCTGTTGTCAAGATAGCAATACACCAGGAACACACCTAATTTTCAGGCCATCAATCTAATCAGTGTAGATATACTCACAAGAGTAAAAAGGCAGAGAAAAGGCATGAGAATAGACTGGCTGTTGGTGGGGTGTAAGATAGCAATAGCATCCCTATGTTTCCACTGGATTTGCTCACTGGAGTTGCAGAGGCTCCATCTCCTCCCAGTTTGTCCGGGGCCATGTTGGGGCCACTGCTGACCTCCCTTCCACGTCCAGGTGTCCAGAGGACATGCTGATGGACTTGCCTACCTTCTCAGCATCACTGCATGTCCTGGAGGGCATGTTGAATCAGCTGCAGGGTCCAGGGCAGAGTAAACAAGGTCCTGATAAAGAACCTTGATAGAAAGCTAGACAGTGACACCGCAACCCTTGACCCAGCGTCCGGTGCAGGACATCAGGTTGCACTGTTTGCCCAAGATGGCTGAACAGAAAGGTTTAAACTGGTTGAAAGTTATAAATTTCATTGAGTATTTTCAAGCGTAAGAAGGAGTATAGATCTCCAGCAATTCACAGCAATACCCTGGAGCTCTACTATGTATGTTGAAATAGGAATTTTAAAATCAATATGACCTGAGATAGAAATCCAGTGTAGTTCTGTGAGTAAAATGAGTATTCTCAGCACCTGAAGGGATAGTCTTAGGGTGCTTTTACACCTGAAAGTCCGGACCGTGGTCCAAACCAAGGTTCATGTGTTTGCTACATTGTATATATTTGCAGTTTAGGGAGCGCACCAAAGACCTTTGTGTGATACTCCTACCTCCTTTCATCATCACTTACGTATCGATGCGTTTACTTAACTTGACGCTGATTGGTTTTAGATGGATATGCGTCTGACGTTGGCGTGTTGACAATTCAGCGGGTGGTTCATTCGGTGGAAAGCCTTTCCAGGATCAGGATAACATGAATGAACAGATTCATTTCATCTCCATAGTAGTGCTGCTGCTATTGTGTTTTAATACTAGCAGCAGCAGCAACTTCAGCACAGTACTGTAGTTTATTTAAATTCGCCAAACGAACGAGCTCGTCCTGAAGCAGCTGTATCCACGCCTTAGCTGTATCCGGAGCCCCGCCCCCACCTCGCTTTCTCGGACCACATGTGTGTGTGGCTGACTCCAGCATACACACCACTCATCAGACACTCCAGACCAGTTCAGAAGCAGGTGAAAACCTGGCCGGCAGGCTCCATCTCTGCCCTTCAGGACTGTTTTGAGTGCACTGCATGGGACATGTTTAGGGAGGCTGCTACTGAAGGCGATTCCTTTGATTTGGAGGAGTATGCAGCATCAGTCACTGGCTACATCAGCAAGTGTATTGATGATGTCACTGTCTCCAAGACCATCACCACACGCCCAAACCAGAAGCCTTGGATGACTGCTGAGGTACGTGCGCTGCTGAGGACCCGCGACTCCGCCTTCAGAGTGGGTGACAAGGTGGCCCTGAGGAAAGCGAGAGCCGACTTGTCACGAGCCATCAGAGAGGTAAAACGCGCACACGCCCAGAGAATCCACAGCCACTTCAAAGACACGGGTGACGCGCGGCGTATGTGGCAGGGCATCCAGGCAATCACCAACTACAGGACAATGCCACCGTCCTGTGAACGTGATGCCTCCCTCCCTGATGCCCTGAATAACTTTTATGCACGGTTTGAGGCACAAGACAACACGTTGGTGAGAAAGACCATGCCCAAGCCGGACGAGCAGGTGTTGTGCCTGACTGCAGTGGATGTGAGGAACACTCTGCGCAGAGTCAACCCACGGAAAGCTGCAGGACCAGACAACATCCCCGGCAGAGTGCTCAGGGAGTGCGCAGACCAGCTGACAGGTGTTCTCACGGACATCTTCAACATCTCCCTGTGCAGCGCCACTGTCCCAACGTGCCTCAAGTCCACCACCATCGTCCCCGTGCCGAAGAAGTCCACAGTGTCCTGCCTCAATGACTACCGTCCCGTTGCACTTACACCCATCATCATGAAGTGCTTCTAGAGGCTAGTCATGAGGAACATCAAGACACAACTGCCCTCTTCACTGGACCCCCTGCAGTTTGCGTATCGTCCCAATCGCTCCATGGACGATGCCATCACCACCACCCTTCATCTCTCCCTCACCCACCTGGAGAAGAAGGACACTTACGTCAGAATGCTGTTTATAGACTTCAGTTCAGCATTCAACACCATCATCCCACAGAACCTCATCAGGAAGCTAAGCTCGCTCGGCCTCAACACCCCCCTCTGCAACTGGATCCTGGACTTTCTGATCAAGTTCGCCGATGATACAACCGTGCTGGGTCTCATCACCAAAGGCGACGAGTCAGCATACAGAGAGGAGGTGCAGCGGCTGACAGACTGGTGTACAGTCAACAACCTTCACCTGAATGTGGACAAGACAAAGGAAATGGTTGTTGACTTCAGCAGAGCACAACACACCCACTCTCCACTCAACATCGATGGGTCCTCTGTGGAGATTGTTAAGAGCACCAAGTTCCTTGGTGTCCACTTAGCAGATAACCTCACCTGGACCCTGAACACCAGCTCTACAGCCAAGAAAGCCCAGCAGCGTCTCTACTTCCTCCTGAAGCTGAGAAAGACCCGTCTCCCTCCACCCATCCTCACACTCTTCTATAGAGGGACCATTGAGAGCATCCTGAGCAGCTGCATCACTGCCTGGTTTGGGACCTGCACCGTCTCTGACCGCAAGACCCTCCAGCGTATTGTGAGGAGAGCTGAGAGGATCATCGGCGTCTCTCTCCCCTCCATCACAGACATTTACACCACCCGCAGCATCCGCAAAGCAACCAGCATTGTGAATGACCCCACCCATCCTTCAAACGAACTGTTCTCCCTCCTGCCTTCGGGAAGAAGGTACCGCAGCATCCTGTCCAGCACGACCAGATTCTGCAACAGCTTCTACCCCCAAGCCATCAGACTCCTCAACTGCAGAGACTGAAGTGATGGTTTTTCTGTACATGCACACACACTCTTACCCCACTTACCCCAGAAAATGGAAAAGCACTAAAAAACCCTACTACCTCACTGGACTCTATTGCACACTGCGTAATAGAGGTAATTACTACCTCACCTGGTCTTTTTTGCACACTGTCTTGATATTTATTATTCTTTGTCTGTTTTGTGTTGTATTGTCTGTCTGCACTTTTGTACTGTTGCACTTTTTGTTCTGTCTACACTGTGTTTATGTGCACCATGGTCCCTGGAGGAACGTTGTTTCGTTTCACTGTGTACTATATAGCTGAAATGACAATAAAAACCACTTTGACTTTGACTGCAGCCTTTGACTGCAGGAAGGCGGAGTTGGACGTCTAGTTGCCTTTTAGTTGATGTGTTGTAACTACTTATCAGTTGTTTTAAGGCATTTACAACCTAATCAATAATACTTAATAATCTTGTTTATAAACCATTTATAAGGGTAGTCATATTTTAAAGTGGTATCTTTTTTTCACAGATTATCAAAGCAGGAGCCATATTGTAAATAAATACTGAAGTCATCCAGACTATAAAGGAACACATAAGGAATCATGTAGTAACTTAATAACTTAGTAACTTATATTTGTATTGTATCATGATATTATTTTAAAGCCATATTGCCCACCCCTAATGCATGCAAAATATCAGACAACAGCACAGGATTTGCAGAAGCCATAACAGTGCATCATTAATCACAGCATAATTTATCAGGATAATGGTAACATATTGCCACATTGTCATACTGTCCACCCCCTGAGAGACTCGACCTCCCACTGATGGAGGTCGAACATCAGTCTTCAGCACAAAGCCCTGCGAGGCATTGCGCTATATCCGCTTCAAGGTTCTACTGAGATCCAGGGCTTAGAGGGCCAGAGATCCCTCTTTCTGACAGAAAAGCCTGGTGGCAAAAGTAAGTTTTATTCTTTTGAAATGGCAGAAAGTCTGGAGGGATAGTGCTTGTATTAGAACGTGCTGTGAAGCATGTTTTAGTGACTTTATTCTGTGTCTTAATTCATATTTGGATATTCACAGTGTATGAAAATTTTGCATTGTAGTGTGTATTGTTTAAATTATTTTGCATTACTGCATCAATTGTAAAATAATAAGTATTTTTAATTATTTATTTACATGCATAGATGTGTGTCAGACAGTGGTTCATTTATCTTTTAGTGTTTTAGTGTTTAAACCCCGCCCACTAGAACACTAGCCTTGTCCTGATGTTGATTGGATAAAAAGTTAATGTTACTTTTACTCAGATTTTATAAATACGGCAGTGTGTTTTATATTATGAGAGTTTTTTTTTATTTGATTTAAACAATCACAATATACTAGTGCATTTAAAAAATTTGAAAACCATTGAAAAGTTACTTTATTTCAGTAATTCAGTTCAAATCTCTTTTATTGTTGATGATTATGGTTTACAGCCAAGAAAACCCCCCCAAAATCCGTTTCTCAGAAAATTACAATATTATATAAGACCAATTGGTACCTTTGTCAGTGTGGGCACTGTGCTAAATACTGCTGGAAAATGAAATCCGCATTTCCATAAAAGTTGTCAGTAGCAGAGGGAAGCATGAAGTGCTGTAAGATTTTGTGGGAAAACAAAACTGCACTGACTTTAGACTTGATAATAAAACACAGTGGATCAACACCAGCAGATGACGGACATGACTCTCCAAACCATCACTGATCATCTGTAAATTTTACATTTCATTTAAAGTAAATCAAGGGATTTTCAACAGAGTCTGGAGGAAGAGTGGAGAGACACACAGTCCAAACTGCTCGAGGTCTAGTGTGAAGTTTCCACCAATCAGTGATGGTTTAACGAGAGACATGTCTGTCATCTGCTGGTGTTGATCCACTGTGTTTTATTATCAAGTCTAAAGTCAGTGCAGTTTTGTTTTCCCACAAAATCTTACAGCACTTCATGCTTCCCTCTGCTACTGACAACTTTTATGGAAATGCGGATTTCATTTTCCAGCAGTATTTAGCACAGTGCCCACACTGACAAAGGTACCAATTGGTCTTATATAATATTGTAATTTTCTTTGCTGTGCAGCCACAGCTTGTGAAGTGTCCCTCAGCGCCACCTGCTGTTCTGGAGCGATGCATTTGTAGAGTTGGGGTGTATTTGTGAGAAAATCTCAACACGAGTTTGCGACTGCTAGAAGTGTGCCAAAAGTCACGTGATTTACAAATGGGCTGTGCGTGTTCGTGAATCATGACACGGTAATGTTTGAAAATCATGTTTTACTTGTTGTTTATTGCTTTTTGCATTTGTAAAACGTGTTATATTTGTTTGTAAAGAGCAATGTATTAGAAAACAGCTGTGTATTTGTTTGAAGTTTACATATATATTTACAACCATCAGGTTTTGTGTTTGTAAAACACACCTTGTGTGTTAGAGAGTCGAGTTTTGTATTTGTAAAACGTGTTGTGTTTGTTTGCAAGTAGTATCATATTTACAGAATACGTTTTCTTTATTTGCGTAGTTTTGGCACTAATTTAGCTCCATAGACTCCAGCACTGCCCACACTGATAAAAGTACTAACTGGTCTTTATGTAATATTCAAATTTTCTGAGACACTGATTTTTGTTTTTTATTTAAATTGGCTGTAAGTCATAATCATCAACAATAAAATAAATAAACACTTAAAATAGATCACGTTGTGTTTAATACATCTATACAATATATAATTTCACAATTTGAACTGAATTTGAGATGCCCTAGTATTGCCTTTCTTTTTTCTTTTTTTTTTTTCTTTTAAATTTTTCCCATTTTCTCCCCAATTTACAGGCCAATTACCCAACCCACTCATTAGGACTCCCCCTATCACTGGTGATGCCCCAACACACCAGGAGGGTGAAGACTAGCACATGCCTCCTCCGATGCACGTGAAGTCAGCCACCGCTTCTTTTCAAGCTGCTGCTGATGCAGCATTGCCAAGCAGCATCACAGCGCACTCAGAGAAAAGCGCAGCGGCTTGGTTTCGATACATCAGCTCACAGACGCCCTGTGCTGCAGACATCACCCTTTAGTGATGTGGGGAGAGAGCGCCATCTACCCACCCGGAGGGAGCAGGGCCAATTTTGCTCCCTCTGAGTGCCGGCAACAATGAACAATGGCAAAGCTGCATGAGCTGGGTTTCGAACCTGCGACCTCCTGCTCATAGTGGCAGCGCTTTAGACCGCTGGACCACTCGGCGCTGAGTATTGCCTTTCTTAGTGTATCACAATATATTGTGATACATTTCACCATAACCCCTCTATCATGATACCTATCACCAATACACAGTTTTTGTGTCTACCCTGCTGTTGTTGAGCACTAGTATGATTGTGAACCAGCAGCCTATTTATGCCTTTTTTGTAAATACTATAGTGAAACAATTAGTAGAGGACATATCTCTTGTTATTTGCTGAATTGTAACAAGTTGAGGTGCTCTCTCGATGTGCTTCAGGTGATGAATTGATTTGTTGGATGGTGGCGTGAATCCTTGCGCCTGTCAGTGTTTGGAATTGTTTTGGCTGAAATGGTCAGAAGCACTAATTGGACGGGTGACCTTGTGTGTGTGTGCATGTGTATAAATATAAATATTAATAAGTGCAGAGGAGCTGGAACTATTGACTGTTTATTGTATCTATATTTTTGCAAATCTCAGTCCGGCTCTGGGACTAGCCTGCCCTTGACACATCAGAGTTTCTCCTGCCTAAACCGACAGGTACACAGCACCAGTCAAAAGTTTGGACACACCTTCTCATTCCATATTAAATACATGAAAACTGTTAAGGTACACATATGTAATGGCATAGTAAACAGTAAAAAAAATGTGTTTGTCCTCCACATTAATCCACTGATCTAAACCTGATGAACTGAGATGGTGATTTGAGGTGATTTAATTGGGATGAGCTGGAGCTTCACAGCAAGAAGGAAAAGCAGCGACTATTGTTCAGCACCTCCAGGAACTCCTTCCTTCAAGATGCTGAGAAACTCAAACTATTCCAGGTGACTCTCCCTCATGAAGACACTAAAGAGATTAAAATACCAAGAGTGTGAAGATCTGTCCTCACAGATAAATGTGAGGAGAATCTAAAGTATAAAACATATTTTGGTTTGATTAACACTTTTCCTTTACATAATAATTCTGCATGAGTTCCTGTTTAGCTTTAATATAGTCTTTAATATTAAATTTACAATGTAAAAAATCATAAAAGAAAGGAAAGGATTGAGAAGAGGTGTGTCCAAACTTTTGACTTGTACTGTAGGTAATGAACTTAAGAACAAACCCTTCCTGAGAGAAACAATGGAACAATGGAAACATAGCATTCTTTTTTATTATCAATTTGGGCAAATTAATGGCCATTTCTTAAGCCACTTTTTGTTTCTAAACTTTCTATAATATATTATAGATAATATTTCTATAATAATTACAGACTGTAGTTCTGTATCTGATTCTCTGTATACTATATTATTATTATTATTATTATTATTATTATTATTATTATTATTATTATTATTATTATTATTATTATTATTATTATTCTCCTTTCACCCTGTTCTTCAATACTCAGAACCACACAGGAGAAAAAACCACTACAGAGCAGCTATTATTATTATTATTATTATTATTATTATTATTATTATTATTATTCTTTGGGTGGTGGGTCATTATTATTCTCAGCACTGCAGTAATTAGCACTGATTAGCGTGGCGGTGGTGTATGAGGTGTTAGTGTGTGTTGTGCTGATACAGGTGAATCAGACACAGCAGTGCTGCTGGAGTTTTTAAACTGTGTAAGTGAGCACGAATGCTTTTGTTTAAACAGTTTAAACATACCAGAGTCAGGAGAAAGCAGGGTCGGTACATGGTGAATTAGTCAGAAAGGGAATAAGCAAAAGAGAAGTCTATATAACAAGCTAGGTCGGCAACAGAAAGAAAAACAAACAATAAAATGGGCAAGCCAAAAAGAGAAAACGGTAATACCAAAACAGGTCGGAAAACGAAAAGCCAAAAAACGAAGAGAAACGCGTCATAGAAGAGCTAGAGAACCCAGATTCAATACTCAGCAACTATGAGAGCAAACTGAGGGGTATTTATACCCAAAAGTCCAGGTGCAGTGATCAGTAGCTGGGCGAACCGGAACGTCGTAGCGCCACGTGAGCCGATGAGCCATTGTAGTCCTGAGTAAGCCCAGAGAATGCTGGGAAATGGAGTTTGTCAGAGTGGAGAGTAGGCAAACTGACAGTGTCAGGACTGACATCAGTGCTATTATTGAACATATTCAACTATTTCTCGTTAATTAAACACATTATACTGAAAAGCAGAAGCATTTGGAAATTAGTTTTAAGTACAGATACTAAAAGTACAAATTTGTAGTTTTTGGATAGCAGATTGTGTTTTTGATTTTCAAACACTGTGTATTTATATCTGAATTCCACTTTTATTTCTAAATTCTGTAATTCCGTATGTGTTCTCCTCATCACAAAAATATTAGGGCCCTAATACAGTTATTCTCTGTGTATCTGAGACGTTTGCACACATTTCAAATGATTAATAAAGACAAAATATTAAAAAATGCATTGCCTGAGAGCAATAATTTCCCAGAAAGCTTGGGTGAATTATCTTTGTTTGCAAATATTTTTGAGTGTATTCATGAAAAAGGCCTGATTTGTGATTCCGCCAGTCATTCTAAAAAGCCTAAATCTTGCATATTGGTAATAAAAACAGGGCTGTTTGTCTATATAAGCCATTTACACAGTTTTTCACAGTGTTCTGCAGTTTTAAGATGCAGGGTGAATCAGTACAGGGAATTATTGAGTGAATAGAGGGTGTGCAGTATGAATCATTCTGACTTGTGTTTGGACTCCAAACAGACCTGGAGCTCTCCTGAAACTCTCCTGTTCCATCGATATGATATACTGCCGTCCCAACTCAACATCTGTGACATTCTAGATGTTATTCGTCACAGAATCCCATTAAGCCTTTACATTTCTGGCTTTTTATTTAGTTCATCGTTTTTAATATGCATTATTTAGCAACTAAACTAAAAATGAGATGTACTACATTTATTTTGTTAAAATATGATCTTTAAATAAATTATATTACACCTCCACAGTTACTGCCAAGTGTAAAAGACAAACTGGGTTGGTTTAATATAATGTATTCCTGTGATTCTGGAGCTTATATGAAACTATACTTTAAAAAAAAAAATGCAAGAAAACTATCGAAAACTGTTTTTGCAGTGTTTCTTACATTTACTTGACGTTTCTGACTTTTATTTGATTACAGATTATATGCTTTATACTGTCAAACTATTTCATGTTTTATCTGGTCGATATTTCATTTGTTAATCAAAAGTTTGGACGCCTTAAATTCATTTTTTTTCATTATTTCAGATTTTCTGCATTGTAGATTAATAATAAAGTCATCCAAACTATAAAGAAAAACATATGGAATTATTTAGTAAAGAAAAAAGTGTTAAACAAACCAGTATACATTTTAGATTCTTCAAAGTAGCCCCTCTTTCTTAGTTGTCACTTTTGTACATCTTGTCTGGATTTTCTAAGTAAGTTTAAGTAATGTTCTAATACATATTATGGCAAGAACTACTCAAATAAGTAAAGAAAAAAAATACTTTAAAAAATGAAGGTCAGTCAATACAAAGCAATTCAAAAGTGTATGATGAAACTGGCTTTCATCAGGACCCAAGAAAGGAACACTGAGGCCCCTAATTTAGTGGTCTATAGATGAGCCATCAACCATGAAATGTGCAGCTTGATTTAGGGCATGTCCGTCTGTCTTTGCTGTCTTTGCTATCGTAACGTCGGGAAAAGTATACCTTATGTGGCTCGAAACATGCAAAAGGCGTGTACTAATTCTCTTTAAGTTGCAGTCCCTGTTATTTTATTTTCTAAACTGAAAGCAGAAGCATTTCTGAGTGAAGAAGGGATAAAATATTGTGTTTAATTGTAACAGTGAGC
This sequence comes from Astyanax mexicanus, assembly GCF_023375975.1. NCBI lineage: Eukaryota > Metazoa > Chordata > Actinopteri > Characiformes > Acestrorhamphidae > Astyanax > Astyanax mexicanus. Next base: position 5,783,490 of record NC_064422.1, read on the forward strand.
TGGACTGACCATCCCTGCTAAGCCTAATATAATAACTCTAAAAACTGGGATGTCAGGTTGCTTTTTCACGGGAGTTCTTCTGGCCACGTCACACGTACAGCCTCTAAAAGAGGATTCTGCTCAGTTTTACTGAACGCGAGCAGCTGGTGGAGCAATGAGGACTTTAGAAGGGGAAACTCAGAGCTCAGTAGTTCATTTACTCATAGTACAAACAAAGTGTGTAGTTGAAGTGTAGTTTCTCATTGAGCTCTCTTTCTCTCTTTGACTGAACATCACCTGGAATCGGATTCATTCGCTCTGAAAGAAGACCACATCACACCCACCCAGTTTAAAAATTTTTGTTCTTCCGCCTGCTGTGTGTAATTACCCATTCTCACCAGAGAGGGACCTAAATCCCAAAACTTACTTATATTGTTACCTGTGTTAACAATTCACTTCCAAGATAGCAATAAACATCTGTCTAACTGTTGAGGTCTGTCCAGGGTGTAAGATAGAGCACTGTATGTTCTGATCATAGACTGCGTATAGCTGGACAGAGCATCGTCTCTCAAAAGTGAATTCGCCCCCTGCTGTTCAATTGCAGAAAGCTGTGTAACCCCACCCATCCCCATAGATTTCAATGGCAAAACAGACAACTTTCAATCACGTTTTTTTTCCAACATACTGTAATTCTACCTCCATTATTTAAATGTAACAGCTAGTATAACCTCTGCTTATATTGTACAATTTGTATATGCCCACAGAATAATTTTTTAACACATTATTCAGCTCTATGCAAAAAGGTGTGTTTATTGTAAAATGGCTGGGTTACACCTAGCCGGGGTGGGACCAATGACTGTATGGGTGGGACCATAGACTGTGTATACATCAGGGGCGGGGTTATTTAAATGAGTAGGCTGTCTCTCCACAGTCTTTCTCCCTCCTCTGGTCTCTACTGCGCAGACTCGGGTATCAGGATCACAAATATGGTGGAAGATTTTGGCTTCATTTTCATTGAATGAATGGGAACAGTGACACGGCGTCCATCTTTTTTTTACAGTTTCTGGTTCTGATTATTTGTTTATGTTTAAAGAAAGCAGAGGAAATGTGCAATTGAACTCTGTTTATACTTTTATTCATAAGAAGTTGACAGTGGGCTCAACAAGTGTCAGTCATTGGTGGATTAGCAGATGCTAATAGCTAAAGATTTTGAGCTGTGCCTGTCCATCAACCCTGGGAAATGAGTCTGGCCTCTCTGAGAGTCTTCGCTCCCTCATCACGTCCGCTGCGCTGAAGATAATGAAAGCCAAATTTAAGCAGCTCACCTACTGGAAGCTGCGGCACCTTCAGCAGCGGCGCTCCAGCACCTGGAATGAAGTGTAAATGAATGTGAGACAGAGTGGGAGTCATTAATGGAGGTGAATATGTGTGCCTGTGTTTCGCCTCATAGTCCTGACAGTGACAGTTTGATAAAAAAGAAAAGTCACCCCAAATGAAGTGAGTGAACGGAAATGTTATGAATCTAATAACATATACATAGCAAAGTACATATTTAAAACATGGTTTCTTACCATATGATCCTATTTACTAAAGTAAATCAGGGTGTTACCACTGATTTACAGAATTGGGACCCTATTTTACACTCTACGCATTGAGCGTTGTGATGCTCATCGCTATCTTACACCCCGTCAACAGTCTATTTTCACGCCTTGCATCTGCGCTGTAAAATAGCGTCAGAGTTTAAAAATACATCTACACTGATGGGTGTGGTGGCAAAACAACAGTAATCAACTCTTTAATCAGGCATTTAAATGGCTTTTTAATAGGTAAATAAGAGCGTTTTTTTCTGGGATTAAAAGCGTGAATTCAGCTGTAACTGGAAATGTCTGAGCTGCAAAACTGTGCTGGACAGAGGTGCACAGCTTTCGACAGGTGTGTTCGCAAGCACGTGCCCAACCATGTGGATGGAGGCCATGTGGTTACCTCATGTTTACTCCTGCATACCCTTACATCACATGCAATGTGACAAAAAAAAAAAAAAAACCTTTGTCTTTGTAAAATAAGTTACTCCTACAGGAGTTATCTGTTCATTCTCTACTTCACTTAACATAAAAACTAGTCAACCATAACTAAACAAAAGGTTTAGAGGACATGGAGTCTTTGATTTGCCCAGGGAAGCACCAAGTTTATTATTTTTATGTACATATTTGGACAGTTGCAAATCAACTTCAAATTTGTAAAATATTTTTTTATTACAAGTACAACAAGGATTTTTTGTTGTTATTATAAAAACAACAGTTTTACACACATGGCTGTGAAAAAGGCTTTGAATTTATGTAAAAATGTACTCTGAATATAACTGCTGCAATATTTAAGGTGGAATGAAAATCTCGGTGAATGATATGTATATTTACTTAAAATGAGACACATCTCATTTGACTACTCTTGCAGGCTTTAGTAACTTTGAGTGAATCAAATAAAAAGGTGGAATGGAAATGAAAAAAATAAGTCTAGACCAGCCACGTTTAAGGTGGAATGGAAATCTCTTTGAATGAGATATACATTTACTAAAAACAAGGCCATCTTGTTTAACTACCCTTGCAGGACTCTGTAACTTTGAATGTATAAAATAAAAAGATGGAATGGAAATGGAAAATGTTAACTATGTAAAAATTGTAATTTTGTTCACTTAATGCGAGTGTAATTTACATTTACTAAAAAATAAGACTCTCTAACTACTCTAGCAGGCTCTAGTAACTTTGAAATTGGTCTGAAATTGCTGGTCTGTAGCTGCAGCTGCTCTCTGCTTCAGCTGATGGATGCTGTTGACACAGGAAAAATAGACTAATTTTAAAGATTGATCTTGAGTCCATGTGAACCAACAAGAGACTCTGGCAGGTCGGTGTGGTACGTTTTGGCTTCCCTGGGACATGATACAATCTCCTGTGCCATGACTTTTGTCAGTGTGCATGTTCAGTTCATTTGCAACAGAATGTTGAAACACTTTGTAAGAGATGAAAACTTTGTAAAACATGACATCCCAGTCAAACATAAACCTATAACCTATTCACATATTACCAATATAAATAACTTTAAATTACAGCAGAGGCAGAGATTCTTGTATTCTTTTGTAAACAAATGTAACAGATTAAAACAAAAGTGTTTCAACCAGGATAAAGAATACAAAAATACCATATACATAAAAGGAGCATGACATCCCTATCAAAATAAAAAAAAACAAACCTATACACTTCATTAACTATAAATAACTCAGTTACAACATAAGCTACAAAAGTGCTTCAGCCAGAATAAAGAAAATATTGTATGTAGTGGAGTTGCTTGAGGTGGTGAAACAGATTAGATGTATAATTGCTGATAGTCGGCTTCTTTCTCTGGCTTAATTTGCAGCAAGTTGAAATCTGAAGTTTGTCAGACCTATGAAAGCCGAACCACTTTCTCACCACTGAATTTGACTTGCCTCCCTCAACTATCTCTTCTGCTTAATCACTTGTGAAAGCTTGTGTATTGCCGTCAGGGGCACTCATTTTGCATCTAAAATGTCTTGTACTGGAGCTGAGCCTAGCCTAGCCTAGCCTAGCTTAGCCTAGCCTATCTGGCTGCATGCCTGTGTGATTACATTATCATGCACTGTTGTAGCCCGGCTACGGAGGCTGATTGTGTTCAGCTCTGCTTGAAACTAAACTAAAGCTAAAAAAAAAAAACCATCACAACCACAAAACCCCAAACATGTCCTGACAGGTTGTGTGAAAATTGTATAAATCTATTTTTTTTTTTCCTCTTCAGAAAAGCTTTCACGGTTTAATTTAATCCAGCAGCAAGTTAAAGAGCGGTGCAGCCGGCGTTTGAGGAGAGAGCGTAATGCCGGTTGATTCTGCAATAGGTTAATAGTCTGTGGGAGTAATCAGTCAATGCTACCTGCCGTTCCGTTGTGGTGCGTTTCTTGTCGGCCTCATTATTCTCTGACTGTTGTATTCTATCCACTTCGTGGCAGGAGGTAATGGTGCGCTGCTTTGAAGGCGGCGAGACACGGGCAAGAGTAATGGATTAGGCGTGTTGATGGGTTCAGTGTGGCCTGTTACCTTACTGATCTCTGTCAGAATCTTGGCCCACTCACAACTGAGCTGAAGCTGACCAATTTCAGCCTTCCCTCACATCTCTACCAGAATAGCGCCCCACTCTGCTGAGTGCCTCTGTCACAGCCGAGACGCTTCTGTTATAGATTCTGCTGTTATCATATTTCTGTTTGCAGATTGAGTTTTTATTAGTTTTATGCTGTTTTCTTGATGTTTCATGATAAATAACCTTCCAAACAGCTCTCTCGACAGTCTGAAGGAATATTTTCCCTGTCCTGAGGATCATTAAGGTATTTTGTGGCAAAGATTTTATTTATCATTATACTCTCTCTTTTTCCTATTGTTGAGTCAATAGTACTCACCCTAACTGAGACCTGGAGTGAGACCTGGAGCTCTGTAGATGTTGTTCTAGCAGGAAAACTCTAGAAACAAAGTGCAGCAAGAAAGATTTAATCCCAATAAACACGTATGACGATTAGTAATAGTGAATATAGTGTATATAGAGTCTTTGGCGAAAGCCCCGTCGAAGCCCAGGTCCGCAGCGTCTGGAACCTCGCAGATCCTGCCGTACTTGTACGGCGGGGGCGGAGCCTATCCCCTGGGCAACCGGCGGGACCGAACTGGAGGCGGTGGGGAAGGAGGAGGGTGAAAACGTATGTCAGCGTCTGCAAGCAGGGGAGAACAGGTATGAGGGAGGTCTTTTAAGGACAGGTGGGAGTTGGTGATTGGCTGAGAAAAGTGGCGTGATTTCGAGTTTCCCGCTAGAACCTACACGGAGCTTTCAGTTCTAGCAGGAAAACTCTAGAAACAAAGTGCAGCAAGAAAGATTTAATCCCAATAAACACGTATGACGATTAGTAATAGTGAATATAGTGTATATAGAGTCTTTGGCGAAAGCCCCGTCGAAGCCCAGGTCCGCAGCGTCTGGAACCTCGCAGATCCTGCCGTACTTGTACGGCGGGGGCGGAGCCTATCCCCAAAAATATAAAAAGATATAATTACCCACAGGAGGATCCTTTACCTGGTTCACGTATTCTGGAAGGAAAACAGTTATAAACAAGCTTGAATAAGGCGTTCAAGATTAAAGTGTTATTTGCTGAGTACGCGTGTATTACAGTAGTTGCGCTCATGTTTTGATAGCATACATTTATTAGGTTCGTTGTATACAAAGTACTTGTATACACTGCTTGAGGCTATTTTAGAAGCGTATGATAAGCGTAACGTTGACGTGATCAGCATGAGAAAACACTGCGGACTAACAATACATTAAGCCTTTGAGGGGCACAACTTTTGGACGCCGTCGTAGCAAAACGCGGACTACGAGTCCAAAGGGAATAAGAGCGGGCATGGCCCGCTGTGCAGCAAAACGCGGACTACGAGTCCAAAGGGAATAAGAGCGGGCACGGCCCGCTGTGCAGCAAAACGCGGACTACGAGTCCAAAGGGAATAAGAGCGGGCACGGCCCGCTGTGCAGAAAAAACTCAGACTATGAGTCTATGAGCATAGGAACGGGCACGGCCCGTGTTGATATCTAGGAGCATAAGGAGTAGGATATTTGAGCGAGCGCGAGCTGTCGTGGCAGTACGTTATAACAGTATATTCATTTGACGTCTGTATAAAAATCTTACAACCGCCTCCAGTTGTTTGCAATTAAATAGATATATTAAATAGATAGATATATAAATAAATACATATATATGTACATAAATTACTTACTCAAACATCAGGTATCCCGAACAAGATGGGTTCGGAATACGGAATTTGCACAGCAGTACGTCAAAGCAACCCGTGATCGGTAAATGCGCAAAACTTCGGCCACTAAAAAAGTTCTAAGGCAATAGCAACCGCTGCCCACGGCGTTGATGAATATGTTAAAACACGGAATCGTAAAAGTAGAATTTCTGCAAGAAAGGTACATGCCAATCATGAAACAAAACATAGCACAGGCAACACAAAATTAACCCAATAAAAGGCAGCAAATCACCAGAATCAGACCAGGTACGGAGTCAGTGCAGTCCACGAATCACGTAATCGAGAACCTGTGCAGTACTGTACATACAAGCAGCATCGGACACGAGTCCAATCAAGCAGCGGAGCGGGCACGGCCTGAGACAACAACGCGGACAGCGAGTACAGTAAAGCATTAGAGATAAGAAACCGCGCAGACTGCGAGCCATTAAAGCATTACAGAGCGGGCACGGCCCGAGATTATGAACAACGCGAACTGAGAGTACAGTAAAGCATTAGAGCGGGCACAGCCCGAGATAATAAACGATGCGGACTGCACGTACAGTAACCAGCAGAGCGGGCACGGCCCGAGATAATAAACAACGCGGACTGCGAGTACAGTAAACCATTAGAGCGGGCACGGCCCGAGATAATAAACAACGCGGACTGCGAGTACAGTAAACCATGAGAGCGGGCACGGCCCGAGATAAGAAACAACGCGGGCTGCGAGTACAGCAAAGCATTAGAGCGGGCACGGCCCGAGGTAAACAACGCGGACAGCGAGTCATTAAAGCATTAGAGCGGGCACGGCCCGAGATAATAGGCAGCGCAGAAAGCGAGACATTAAAGCAGTAAGTAGAGCAGGCACGGCCCGAGACAATAAGCAGCACGGAAGCGAGTACAGAAAAGCAATTGAACGGGTACGGTCCGAGATAAGAAGCAGCGCAATAGGCACTTGCGACGAGCAAAACAGCTGCATAACAATGCTTTACAATAAAAAACGTAATACAACCAATTATGAAATTTACAAATTGCGCCACTTCGACAAAATAACTTAAAACAAATGAAACAGTCAATACAAATCACCCAATACGAAAAATTATTAAAGCAGCTCCATAACAAAAAAGTGCCACAATACAAAGTTTATTTATCATCGAACAAATTAGGTTTTGGTGCTGCATGAACGAAACACTTTGCAAGCAGTGCCTGAAGGGTCAGCTCCACTGAGGCGTGGGCGTGTGTGTCTGGACAGTAGGAAGGGAGCAGGCTATCAGCGCCACATTGCTGGTTCAACAAAAAAACCCAAGTTAATTTCGAGCACTAACGTAAGCAACACAAGCAGGCGTGCGGAGGGGCAGAAACGTAAAAAACGGAGGGCGGGCGCGGGGCTAAAACTATCGGGTGCCAGCAGGAGCGGGTTTAAAAACAGCCATCCAGCCCAGACTTCTCGAGCGAAGCGTACAAACTCAGCCACAGGCACCGGACAGAGCCGTGGAAAACGCAGAAACACCAAGCAACTATCCGAACACCGCCGAGAAAAGCCTCAGCACTAGACCAGAACGCCACAGAATCGACACTGAGCCGAAACAACCAGCACGATTCAGCACACGGCTGCGAGCCGAGACAAAGCATCGGAGCAGCAAGCCTCGAAGGTAAGCGCGACACGGTCACGTGATCCAGCAAAACAGGAACCCAGACCGCCAACAGCAAACACAGCGAGGATCCAACCAAAACGCCAGCGATAGAACAGAGAGCAATACAAACCAACATGGATCCTACAAGCAGGAAATCGAGCCAACTACGAACGAGCAGCCACGCAGACGGGCGAAAACGGCAAACTGAGAGCAGGCAATGACAAATGGCAGAAACACCATGAAGCCACGCGGCAACGACCGGCGCCCGAAAACGTATGTCAGCGTCTGCAAGGAGGGGAGAACAGGTATGAGGGAGGTCTTTTAAGGACAGGTGGGAGTTGGTGATTGGCTGAGAAAAGTGGCGTGATTTCGAGTTTCCCGCTAGAACCTACGCGGAGCTTTCAGTTCTGGCTTCTTTTGTGACCTCCTGGATGAGTTATCCATGCCCTTTTGAAGTCATTTCAGTAGGTCAGTTGCTCCTGGGACTGTCCAACAGTGTTCCTTGTTTTCTTCATTTTTGAATAATAACTTTTACTCAAATCGTGACCTTTTTGAGATCTTTTATCTGCTTCATGTTGTCAAACAGGTTGTGGTTGTGGCTAGTGAAATAAGACTCAGATTTTCAAAATGTGGTTAATCACAGTTAATTCATGGGGTTTGGTAATTACTTTTTACATAGGGCCAGGTTGGTTTGGATATTTTTTTTTACATGATACATGAAATCATTAGTAAAAATCAAGTGGGATGGAGTTTTTATCACTTTAATGCTGTTTGCAATGTAGTTGGGTAGGTCTTTCATGATAACTATGCAGGTAAACTGCATAAATTGCCCCAGGATTTATGTCACTAATATAATAATTATAATTATCATTATATGATTCTAATATATATATATATATATATATATATATATATATATATATATATATATATATATATATATATATATATATATATGTAGAGGGCTCAGTGGTTTAATACCTGGTGCTAATTGAGATGTTGAAATATTTTTAATTGGGCGCCAGTTATTAAATTAATTTAATTAGATTAATTAATAAATTAATTAATCAAATTAATTAATAACACAAGACATCTCAGGGTGTGGTTTCTACAGGTGACAGAAATTTTCATAACCAAGTTATCCAGAAAAACACACTGAAATTACAGGTTTTGTAAAATAAAAGTATTTTATTAAATCACACAGATATGAGTAAATAATTCATTAAAAAGTACTAAATGTAGCCATTACATATCAAATCATAGTGTAGAATGATAAATGAGAAATAAAAGAACAAACATGTTATAATGCTGATATGAAAGGAATAAAGATTAATAGAACTATAAAGTGAATATTTCTAAATAAGGGTCTAAGGCATTTTAAGTCTACGAAACCAATTCTTATTTCCACCCAAGACACTCAAAATGAGTCATCTATACTAAAGACGCTCTATTAAAGACCCGACCAAACCATGACCAACAGACACCATCTGCCGAAAGATTAAACCCAGCTCTGCCTTACTCTGAGTTGTTGAAGTGGGCCTTGGTGAGTCCGCCTGGGTTGGTCGTCTGATGCTTCACCCCGAAAAAGGATCACGTGAGCCGGTCTGCAGGGTGGCTTGACTTCCTGTGTCAGCACGGAGCCCCATGAGAACCCACAGGGAAATCCCTTCGCTCTCAGCTGGCTTGCTGCTGGCCTCCGGACCGCAGGTTTCTGGGTTGGATCTGGCGGATCTCCTTTTCAGCTGTACTTTAGCTAAACTTAGATGGAATAATGCTTGGCTTCGTAGATTGTAAAATAACCTTAGATATTTTAACTAGGATAGCTAATATTAATATACTTGAAGATTAAATGCACTAGTCTAAGAAAACTAACTTAAGATGACTAAACTAACAGTCTATCCTTTATCCATCTCTGGGCTCCCTAACCTCTCTCCTCTAACTGTTTTCCTCAACTCATCTTCTCCAACTCCTTCTCCCACTCTCTGACCTGAACTCCCAAAACTCAACCGGCAACTCTAAAACTCCGGAAAAAAACCTGCACTGTGTCTGCCCAGTTTAAACTATTAGTCCCTGTGGCCTGTTTGGCCCCTGAGCTATGATTGGCCCTGTGGCCCAAATGTCTGTGTTTTGATTGGTCTAGGAGCAATTTCAAACTTTGGTGGGGATTCACAAAGGGCCATAAACCCCCCCCCTCACATGGTCAGCATGCATCAGCTAGTGGTCTATTTGTCTAATAGACCCAACCAAAAGAAAACTCAACTAAACAGTGGATCAAAATACATTTTTCAGCATATCAGTTTGTGAGGATAAATTCAGGAAACAAACAATCTTACAATTGAATCACAATAAATGTAATATATATATATTGCCCACAAACAGTTTTGTAATACTCAAGATAATCTTAGAAATACAATGATGGATGGTACTCTGTCAGAAAGAGATCAAGAGTCATGTTATTATTTAAACCCAATTAAATCACTTAAAAGATAATACATGGTTAAACCACTGATAACCAAATAAAGCTAAATTATCAAATGCTAATTAAACCTTGTTGATTCAGACTTGAATGTGTAGGAGAATTCAATCAGGACACATCCAAACACATATACCATATACCAGACACATATACCATTATTTAGTAAACATTCTATAAAACACCTTTTTTATATAGTCAATATATATGTATTTTAAGCAAAATCTTCTGAGTGAGGAATTCCTCCCCTTTGCTGAGTGTTTAGATAAGCGGTTGGCGTCGGAATTTACGATGGTGGGGGAGTAAAGAACTTTCTGCACCCCACAGAATTTGAGCCTGCAATGTTGAAAATGGAATCCCAAGCTTAGACCATTTCTGTCAACTTATTTCTTAGTGCTTTGCAGAAATAACTAGGCACAAACCCCTAAATTGGTACAACATTTGGTGAATTAACAATTTCCAAGGCATTAATTAAGTTTTGACACTCTCTTAAGTCCGCAGTCCCGTCCTAGTGATGCAAATGTTGCAAATGTGTTGCAAATGTTCCAAATGTTTACATTAACTCCGAGGTTTATGACTTGGAGGAATGTAAACAGAATTTTACCCTAAACTCGCATTTAGGGCTCTCGGGCGAGGCTGAGTGAAGAAATAGTCAGTAAATGTCATTTTGAAATTTAAGGTTGTTTGAAAAAAAGATTACTCCAAGGTTTTTTTAGAGTGTTCTGGGTTCGAAGTTTCCTTATAGGCCGTAAAGTGGGGTAGTGTGTGTTTGTGTCCAAGCAATGAAGAAATCCTCTGGTTAATCCACTACATTCCCCCCCCATCGATCGATGGGCCACTGGACGTTGGGTCATCGGTCGATGTCAACGTGGATTTCTGTAGACAGAGCACGTTAGGGTACATCTTTCATGCAATTGGTGTCTTGTTGGTCATGCTTTCTTAAGACAATCTACTACAAGGTCGCTGACAGAGTTTTTGGTCTAATGGATATACAATTTCTCTTTTGAGGTATCTATCAGTTTGTTTGTTTTTTGTAGCTATTGGCTTTTGGTTCTGAATAAAATAGTTAATTTAATGTGATAGTGTGGCAACAAGCATAGGAAAGGGTCACAAATAGTTTGCTAGCTATTTGTTCCTTTATAACTTTATCAAGACAACCTACCCATAAGGTATGCTTCAATAATTAGCCACTACTTAGTCAACAATTGAGAACAATATAGCGGAGCAAACGTAGTCAGAAGGGAAACAAAATATGTTTTGGGCACCTGAAGAGAGGAGAAAAAAAAAATATTGGCACCCCCCCTTCTCCACGTATTTATTATACTGCTATGCTAATGGTTTGAAATGGTGATTCAAACTCTAGGTTTAACAAAATATCCAATTTGTTGTGGGTTATGCTACTCGGATAGGTGAGTTCCAGACAATGAATGTGTGGTACGTTCTCAATTTAACAATTGCGTCAGGCCAGAAAATGGTGGACAATGAACACTCAGTGTGTCTAAGTATTTGGCCCAGTATTATGATTTAACCTAGGGCATTATTGGTCCCGACTTGTCCCATGGGGCTTTTGCATAGTTTAATTGGGTTACAGTGAACTTGTTTGAGAATCAGTTTAATAAAACACTGACGATGCGGGATTTGGTTCCAGATGCGAGGCAGTTTGTCTGCCTTTGCCTGAGGACCAAACCAATGAGACCTGAGCTCGCGAATTGTTTTGCCAGTGCTGTGCTGGGACCTCACCAGTAGCTTTTCAGCAGTGTAGCACAATGGTTGGTAGCCAAGCGTGCTTTTTCCCAGTTTTGGGTGTTTCCGCAGTTCACCCCTAGAACGGTGAGATATACCAACACCTGAGAAAGTGTGGTTCAGCGAAAAAGTTGTAGCCTGAGCCATTCCAATAGGGTCTGGGGGACGTCCCCCCCATCTGGCAAATGCACCTGCCACGGTGATGAGATGTTTGTTCCTTCGAACAAATTTCATGAGTCTTTCGACCCAATCCATTTGTGGAATTGGCCATACACCACACAGATCTTCTGAAGATTGGGGCTGAAAACACACTAGCCTTTTTCCAACAAGTGGCAGATATGTCAATTGTGGGAATGCTCGGTGTGTTTTCCCCATCATTTTGTGGTCCACCCATGGGTGATCGAGGGCCTGGGCTAGGCTCTCCCCCCCATGGCTCTGAGGCACCACGAATGAAGATGAAGTGTGTGTATCTGGGGCATAAACAAACAGGCCCTTGAGCATCCTGAAAGACGCACAGTAAGTGGCAAGTGGATCAAGGTGAAATGCCAGTGTTCTGAAAGAAGTGTTGTCACATGCACCAATTGTCGTGTTAACTTTCCATTTGATCTGAGCATTCCGAAAAGCACATCCATCTGTGTAGATGGTGGGAATGTTTTTACATTCATAAGAATCCAAAGGACTGTGTTTGTCTGGAACCACTGGTGCAGGAACAAGAAGAGAACAATCCTTTTGGTGCACGAACAGAGGATCACAGTTAGTCCGTGGCAAGGAACCTGCAGGTGGTCTGTGAACAGCTGACTTGTCAGCCCATGGAACAAAGATTTCACCGTTGACCGTTGTGTTAAGAGTGAATGACTTTCCAGCTTTTGGGTTGTACTCATCTACAGCCGTAGAGGGAGTCAATGCCCATGAACAGGTGTTTTGTTTTAGAATCATGGTAGGGGATTCTGAGGATGGTGGTTTCAGAACCCTGACAGTGAGCTTCTCATTGATTCCCGTGGAATTTGAAGGTTCAATGAGCTTGTGTGGCTCAATGTTGCTAGCAACATGATAGCATTGAACTCTATCCTGTGCCTTAGGACAGGGCAGGGGTTCGCAAACCTGTGCCCAGATTCTACGATGCTGAAAGTCAATCAATGGTTTGAACCGGTCAAGGAGGTCTTTGCCAAAGAGCAATGGGACGTTCTCCAATGGAGAAATGTGAATTGGATGGGTGAGGCTCATTGGACCGATGGCAACGTGCACCAGGGCTGCAGAATGCAGAGTGATACCAGTGTGCGAATATGGTTGAAGGTGAAGAGCACACTTTTTCAGAGGTATCTCTTTGTTGTTTCGGCGGGCTGTCGCCCTCACCTGGTCAAAAAGTGAATTTGACATTAAAGAAATGTCTGACCCCGTGTCCAAAAGAGCATCATACCCGAACACATCTTCCAGCCAGGTGGCTAGGTAGAATTTTGGTGTTGAACCTTTCTTGGTTAAGAAACCCAAGAATTGTTTAGGTGGTGGATCCTCCAGGCTGAGGGAAGGAGCTTCCTCAGTGTGGTTGTCTTCAGCGTCTGGCTGTACAACCAAGGCTGCATTGGAGTGGATGGATTTCGCACCCCCCCAAGCAGGTTGATCTGGAGCATGGACAATTGGCAAGAATTCAGATTCAGCATTGTCCTGCTTGCGTATTTCGTTACGAAATTGTCTGAGCAGACTGCCGTCTTTAGTGCTCAGGTTAGTTGGATATGTCTCATCCTTGTGCCCTTTAGGTGGACACCAACGTTTGTGGTGCTTTGGGCTCTTTCTCCTGAGCGGAGATTGAAGTTTGCTGGAGCTCTGTGCTCGAGCATGGTGCTGTGAGTGTTTGCCATTCCAACTGCGTTTTATCCTACCTTTCCTTCGATAGGAGGGCTTTTGGTCACTTTGCTGGGCCCAATGTAGGGACGAGCGACGCCAAGAGTGGAACACTCTCTGGTTTTTGTGGTTTAACTGGGTCTTAGGTGGCATTGGAGCCTTGTGTGCCCCTTTTTGCTTGACGTGGGAGGACTGCTCATTAATTATCAGGACGTCATTTGACTCTGATTTTTTATTAATGTTTTGTTGGAACTTAGCAAATCCTCTGAGAGCCAAATCACGCAGCTGCCGGCTTGTTAGCGTACGAGGGCAGGCTGCGACTCCAAAAGAGCGACTGGTGGAGGGATGGAGGTTTCTCACGAACAATGTTTTGAAAACTTCCTCTTCCTCCATTCCAGGCTCATTTCTATAGCCGAAATAAGCTAGCCTGAGGCGGTGATAGTACTGTAGGGGTGTTTCCTGGCGGCTCTGCTTAATTGCAAGAGCTGCAGCAAGGCCGGTTTGAGCAAGGAGGTTGGAGAACTCATTCTCTAAAGCCTTGCAAAGAGCAGGATAATCTCTCTTAACCTGGGGTGGTTGGCGCTCAATGAAACGTCCAACTTCCCGGCTAGAAGACACCTTAATGAGGTAGATTTTATCATCTACCGTGGCCTTGGGGAAACGGCGTAAGAAGAAGTCAATGTCGCGAAGATACTGGTGGACATCATTAGAACCGTCCGGTTCTGGTTCAAAGCGTGGGATGTTACGCGCAATTTTGTCCAAATCTCTATCAGAGGGTGCTTGAGGTTGCACAGAGGTCCCATGTGGCTGGGAACGCTGAGTGAACCTTGGTTCTACTGGCGCTTCAGCACCTTTAAGGGAGACTAGAGGGATTGTATTTGTGGATGGTTGTTGCTTAGGATCCGGAACCCCAGGGGTTCCTGATTTACCAGCTGGATTGATGGGGGAGTCTCCCTCCATCATCAGCTCAAATGTTAACTCTGTTTGGTCTCGAGTTAATTTGACTGCATTGTTAGCATGTGCTAATTCAGTTTGTAGCTCAACCTGTCTTGCAATAGCATGTTTTAGTTTTTCCTGTGACTGAGCTGCAAGTTGGGTAGCTATGTTGGCTTCCTTTTGAAGCAGCTGCACTTCGGTTTTGAGGTCTCTTTGGTTAATTTCAGACTGTACAGTTTTGTTCTCTAGGTCTGCAACTCTATCATTTAAAGTCACAATCTCTGCTTGGAGATTTTGAATGGTTTTGGAGGAAGCAGCAAGTTGATCCTGTGACAACAGCAGTTGTTTCCACAGTATTAGGGAAATCGGATCCACTTGTTGCTTGCCCTCAAGGATTTTAGATACACACTCATTGAGGCTTTTGGCAATTAGTGCATGGAGACCCCCACTGTCCATTTGTTGGACTGGGACGGTAAGTCCTGGGGGTAAACCAGCTGTAAGCTCTAAAAGAGCTTTTTCGGTGGCACACATTTTGATTTACGTAAAGCACGTGGAATCAAACAATTTTGATGACAAACAAGTTTATTTTATGTTCGAGTCAATTAGCATTGTGCCTTTTCTAAGAAGAAAATCTGTTAAAAGTGGGCGACCTAAGGTTACAATTAGTAGATTAATTTTAAAAGAATAGTTAGATTTGTTGTCAGTGATGCTAGTGAACAGTTTAATAACTGTAGGGCACTATACACAATGTCTAAATCTAAATATGGGTATAGTTATTAACTATGTACAGGATGGGAGAATTTAACTATGTATTAAGCACAGGTGTGCTGGGTATATGGTTGAGTAACTGATAACTGGATAAGTTTTTTTTTTTTTTTTTTTTTTTTTTTTTTTTATGGTTAATCAATTAATTAATTTCAATTAGTTATTAATAATTGATCTTAATCGATCAATAATTAATCTTGATTTATTTGAAGATGGTTGAATTAAATTGAAAATAATTAATTAACAAAAATTTAATTAACTTTACTTAATCAAATTGATTAAAATGACCAGTTAATTATTTTATGTTGTGATTAGTTACTCAATGGAGATAGCTATTTAGCTTGGTTCAATGTAACATAAAGAGTAATGTTTGAGAGAGCAGACCTGAAACTTAAATTTAACTATTTAATATTAACCGATTAAATGAATGCAGTTATTTGTTTACTTATTTACAAACCATTTAACCCAACCACAATGCAAATTCCCTTTATTAACTTAACGAAAAGTTTGTTTGAAATTGGCACCCTCTGGCGACAGAAACTCTAAATGCACTCTACAGGATGATAGCAATTACACAAGTACAACACCAGGTGGCGACACAGCTATGTGGCTAAGTGGCTCCCTCTGGTGGTCAAACAAATGAGATGCACCTTTCTGCACTGTATGCAGTTACCCAAATCAAACACCAGATGGCGATGTGGCAGTGTACCCCCCCTAGTGGTGAGGGGTAGTAAAACACCCTTTGAGTTTGAGTGTAAATAGTCTGGCTGTCCACCAGATGGTGGCAGAGGCCGACTGGTGGGCGTGGTCACGCCCACCGATGATGCCACGTTAAGGACCGCCCCTTGGGTCTGGGACCTGGTCAGCAGATTTGACTGACTCAGTCGACTGTGAATAGCAGAGGAGAAGGACTCGGCTGTCCTAAAGTTTAACACAGCAGCAACACACTTCACAAGATGAGCAAAGAGGATTTACATCCTGGCGTGGTTAGTTTAATCACGCACACAATAGACTTCCTGCCACTCAGGGTGGTGTTACGTAAAAGTTAGCTACTCTTTTACGCACGTGGAAGTGTCCAGTACTGCAGGATTTTACGGATTTCGCGCAAAAACCGGCAGTTTTAACTGGAGCGCGGAGTCGATGAGCCGGAGATCCGCGACTCAGGGCTGCGCGAAGGCCTTATCAGATCAACACTGGCAAAATATGTCTATTTTACCGGAAACAGTTCGAACTTTATGTAAGTACACACGTATATACACGTATATACACCCGGGTTTAAGGTTACCCACACACGGCGGTGTGTCAACCAAGCTTATTTTACAAATAAGCGTAATGTTTTCAAGAGCGCTCGCATACCACACACACACAACTGTACACGTTATTTAGACACATAGGGGAGCGTGCGCGTGACACGCACACAGCGGGGGACTGGCCAGTCCTGAATTGTAAACAAAAACACGTGTAGAACATGTGCGTGTGTTTCTAGCACGCTGGGTTTATGCAGTTAACTCCAACTAGGCCAGCTAGCCAGCAGCTAACGCATTTAATAATAACAACAAAATACACTTTATTCTGCAACTTACAGCGCTATTTTCTGGAACTGGTTATGAAATGTGTATTCTGGTCTCGCGGCGGAGAGCCAATAATAATCCTGCCCCACGTTGGGCGCCAATTATGTAGAGGGCTCAGTGGTTTAATACCTGGTGCTAATTGAGATGTTGAAATATTTTTAATTGGGCGCCAGTTATTAAATTAATTTAATTAGATTAATTAATAAATTAATTAATCAAATTAATTAATAACACAAGACATCTCAGGGTGTGGTTTCTACAGGTGACAGAAATTTTCATAACCAAGTTATCCAGAAAAACACACTGAAATTACAGGTTTTGTAAAATAAAAGTATTTTATTAAATCACACAGATATGAGTAAATAATTCATTAAAAAGTACTAAATGTAGCCATTACATATCAAATCATAGTGTAGAATGATAAATGAGAAATAAAAGAACAAACATGTTATAATGCTGATATGAAAGGAATAAAGATTAATAGAACTATAAAGTGAATATTTCTAAATAAGGGTCTAAGGCATTTTAAGTCTACGAAACCAATTCTTATTTCCACCCAAGACACTCAAAATGAGTCATCTATACTAAAGACGCTCTATTAAAGACCCGACCAAACCATGACCAACAGACACCATCTGCCGAAAGATTAAACCCAGCTCTGCCTTACTCTGAGTTGTTGAAGTGGGCCTTGGTGAGTCCGCCTGGGTTGGTCGTCTGATGCTTCACCCCGAAAAAGGATCACGTGAGCCGGTCTGCAGGGTGGCTTGACTTCCTGTGTCAGCACGGAGCCCCATGAGAACCCACAGGGAAATCCCTTCGCTCTCAGCTGGCTTGCTGCTGGCCTCCGGACCGCAGGTTTCTGGGTTGGATCTGGCGGATCTCCTTTTCAGCTGTACTTTAGCTAAACTTAGATGGAATAATGCTTGGCTTCGTAGATTGTAAAATAACCTTAGATATTTTAACTAGGATAGCTAATATTAATATACTTGAAGATTAAATGCACTAGTCTAAGAAAACTAACTTAAGATGACTAAACTAACAGTCTATCCTTTATCCATCTCTGGGCTCCCTAACCTCTCTCCTCTAACTGTTTTCCTCAACTCATCTTCTCCAACTCCTTCTCCCACTCTCTGACCTGAACTCCCAAAACTCAACCGGCAACTCTAAAACTCCGGAAAAAAACCTGCACTGTGTCTGCCCAGTTTAAACTATTAGTCCCTGTGGCCTGTTTGGCCCCTGAGCTATGATTGGCCCTGTGGCCCAAATGTCTGTGTTTTGATTGGTCTAGGAGCAATTTCAAACTTTGGTGGGGATTCACAAAGGGCCATAAACCCCCCCCCTCACATGGTCAGCATGCATCAGCTAGTGGTCTATTTGTCTAATAGACCCAACCAAAAGAAAACTCAACTAAACAGTGGATCAAAATACATTTTTCAGCATATCAGTTTGTGAGGATAAATTCAGGAAACAAACAATCTTACAATTGAATCACAATAAATGTAATATATATATATTGCCCACAAACAGTTTTGTAATACTCAAGATAATCTTAGAAATACAATGATGGATGGTACTCTGTCAGAAAGAGATCAAGAGTCATGTTATTATTTAAACCCAATTAAATCACTTAAAAGATAATACATGGTTAAACCACTGATAACCAAATAAAGCTAAATTATCAAATGCTAATTAAACCTTGTTGATTCAGACTTGAATGTGTAGGAGAATTCAATCAGGACACATCCAAACACATATACCATATACCAGACACATATACCATTATTTAGTAAACATTCTATAAAACACCTTTTTTATATAGTCAATATATATGTATTTTAAGCAAAATCTTCTGAGTGAGGAATTCCTCCCCTTTGCTGAGTGTTTAGATAAGCGGTTGGCGTCGGAATTTACGATGGTGGGGGAGTAAAGAACTTTCTGCACCCCACAGAATTTGAGCCTGCAATGTTGAAAATGGAATCCCAAGCTTAGACCATTTCTGTCAACTTATTTCTTAGTGCTTTGCAGAAATAACTAGGCACAAACCCCTAAATTGGTACAACATTTGGTGAATTAACAATTTCCAAGGCATTAATTAAGTTTTGACACTCTCTTAAGTCCGCAGTCCCGTCCTAGTGATGCAAATGTTGCAAATGTGTTGCAAATGTTCCAAATGTTTACATTAACTCCGAGGTTTATGACTTGGAGGAATGTAAACAGAATTTTACCCTAAACTCGCATTTAGGGCTCTCGGGCGAGGCTGAGTGAAGAAATAGTCAGTAAATGTCATTTTGAAATTTAAGGTTGTTTGAAAAAAAGATTACTCCAAGGTTTTTTTAGAGTGTTCTGGGTTCGAAGTTTCCTTATAGGCCGTAAAGTGGGGTAGTGTGTGTTTGTGTCCAAGCAATGAAGAAATCCTCTGGTTAATCCACTACATATATATATGAGACCCTGACTTTAGGATGTAACAAGCCAAAAACAATGTCTTCAATTAGAAATTGTTGTTTCTTTTAAAATTTAAGAACTATATTTGACCCAATAAGTCCAAAGAGAGTTTTGTATCTGGCCCATGTTTCTGTCTGAACTGGCTGTAGAAACCTTTGAATGGGATTCCCACCCTCTTGATTTCAATCAGTTGAGTGTGGAATGTTGTCATGTGGCCACTAGATGATACATCACTGTGTCCATATGAGGCCAAATGGTTAAAGTTCTGCAAAAAGTATTAGGTATAATGTTACGGAGAAGCAGAAATGTGATGTCCTCATATGAGTACGCAGGGTCTCAAGAGGATATATATATATATATATATATATATATATATATATATATATATTATATATAACACACTGAATTGCCAAAAGTATCCACTTGCCTGCATTACATTGCTGGGTGATGTCGGGCTTGGGTAAAACTGATTAGCCATGGAAGACCAATCCAGAATGCTCTACTGTTGTTGATCTAATCTGAAGCTACATGCTACAGGTTTGGAGGTGTGTAGTGATTGGTGTAGTGACTCTGCAGAAAGTTGGTGAACTCTGTGCACTATGCTCCTCAGCATCCGCTGACCCCGCTCTGTTATTTTACATTATTTTACAGAGTGCAAATGTGAGTTGTCATTCCCAGTCTCTTCCACTGTTGTTTTAAATCAACCAGATTGGAAGGCGTTTGAGCATAAACAGCCTGTTATAGATCATGCCAATCATCATCTAAATCAGACTTTGACTAGGCCACTCCAAAACCGTCATTTAGATTTTTTTTAAGCCAGGTGAACTTGTTTGTGTGCTTTGGATTATTGTCTTGCTGCAGAACCCAAGTAAAGTGATGGCTATCAGGTTCTCCTTCAGGATTGTCTGATAAACAGCAGAATTCCTGGTTCCACCAGTTACATCAAGTTGCCCAGGTCCTGAAGCAGCAAAGCAGCCCCAGACCTTCACACTACCACCACCATGTTTTACGTTCAGTATGATGTTCTCTTTTTATTAACTTATGTGTTAGTTTATGTCACATGTAATAGGACAATTTTGTTTTGTCAGTCTGAAGAAAACTTTCCAAAGTCCTGTGGATAATCAAAATATTTTTTGGCAAATGTGAGATGCACCTTTTTATGTGATTCGCAATGTTTTTTTTTTTTTTTTGCCTTGGAACGGTCCCATGAATATAATTTTCACCTAGTCTTTTTCTTACTATTGAATCATTAATACTGACTTTAACTGAGACAAGTGAGACCTGCAGTTCTTTAGATGTTTTGTGGGTTCGTTTGTGACCTCCTGGATGAGTTGTCCATGCCCTTTTATATTACAGGTCTAGTGGTAATCAGCCCTGGTTGTGGCTTGTGAAAGAAGACAAAGGTTTGTTTATAAACTTCACAGATGTGTTCACTTACGTAAAGCCTGTATTAGGTCTAGAATGTGTCTCTGTTGTAATAAACTACCCACACACATTGGACAGTTATTATTA
Organism: Astyanax mexicanus; assembly: GCF_023375975.1. NCBI lineage: Eukaryota > Metazoa > Chordata > Actinopteri > Characiformes > Acestrorhamphidae > Astyanax > Astyanax mexicanus. Next base: position 5,804,206 of record NC_064422.1, read on the forward strand.
CTAATAATCAGCGCTCCACAGCGCTGTCGTTATGTCAATAAGGTACATTGATGGTAATCTCGTTGATTTTTTTTTATTGACCTAAATCGACCTGCTCAGCGCTCCACCACTCTAAAAGCCTCATCCTCCTCCACCTGCTCTCTGGGCGAGGGTGATGTGACTCTGCGTTTTAAAATTAATTAAACGATTCCTCGAGGCACAGAAAATTAATCGATCAATTTTTAAAAAATCGAGTAACTCGAATTACTCAAGTAATCGTTTCACCCCTATTTGATATTAAAGTTTGTTTGATAATCTAATGAATGTAAGTATGACAAAAAAGCAAAAACTTAGTATAGTGTATAGTTTGAGTCAAATAAGGTAAATAGCTGAGTGATTGTCTGACAAAGCACATATTTTCAGTCAGGACACGCTGTCCAACACAATGCATAGAGTCAGACACCACGCCTAATGTTGTTTTTTGGACAAAATCTTTGAGGTGACACCTCCTTCCTCCTTCCTCCTTTTCTTTCTTCTGTCAATCTTATATCTGTCGGCGTGCTCTTTTTTTTTCCAGCAGGATGGAGTGAAAGGACAATTTCTTTGGAGAATAGCTCTCGCCACTCTGAGAAATTGTTGATCTTGTATGCCGGGACATTCGCGCAGGCCAGTAGGTGTTGCTTCGGTTACTCTGCTGGATTAAAGTGGATGGGGGGAGAGTCCTGTCCTTCACCATTAGCTTATTGCAGGTTCAGAGCATCCCTGAGCTTCCTGAAAGGTGAGCAGCACAAACCTTCAGAAGCAGCTCTCTCACAACCTTCCCCTCGACGTTCTTTACTCGCCGTCAGCACGTCGCACTCCGGTGAGAAGGATCTTTGAATCGAGAAAGATTCACAACTGTCCTGACAGCAGAGAGGGTGAAATTAGATTTGTCTCTCCGAAGACTCTCGTGGTTGTGAAGAACAAAGACCATTCATAATGATCAGCTGGGACAAGCATGGCAGAACACTGATTGACTCTATGAGAGAAGAGTTTTTGATGTAATAGGAGTCTACTGGCTTGAAAGCATATGTCACTGTCTCTCTGACTGCTCTTCTGTCTTTTATCCTTGCAGCTTTCCACATCATAACCCTGCATTGCAAAAGTTGTACAAGAGTTGATGCAGTATATCGATTGTTATGGTGATTATGTGTATATTGTACTGTAGGAATAGAGAGAATATGCTGCAACCGGTTCCAGTTCCAAAGTTTATTAGTCACAAACGTAGTTATACACAGTAAAGCATTACATTACATTACATTACATTTGGCAGACTCTTTTGTCCAAAGCGACTTACAATAGTCAAGTACAAAAGTAATAGAAGTTAAGATAAGCCATTTTTTATATAGGGCTTAAAGGAGGTCGAAGGGAAATAAAGGGATAGAGAAGTGAAGGAGGGGAAGAAGGAAATGAGGTTAGAAGTAGTTAGTTAGTGTGTTAGAGGTGTTAGGAGGGTAGGTGCTCTTTGAAGAGCTCTGTCTTCAGGAGTTTATTAAAGATAGTGAGAGATTCTCCTGATCTGGTAGTAGAAGGTAGTTAGTTAGAGGTGTTAGGAGAGTAAGTGCTCTTTGAAGAGCTCTGTCTTCAGGAGTTTATTAAAGATAGTGAGAGATTCTCCTGATCTGGTAGTAGAAGGTAGTTAGTTAGAGGTGTTAGGAGAGTAAGTGCTCTTTGAAGAGCTCTGCCTTCAGGAGTTTATTAAAGATAGTGAGAGATTCTCCTGATCTGGTAGTGGAAGGTAGTTAGTTAGAGGTGTTAGGAGAGTAAGTGCTCTTTGAAGAGCTCTGTCTTCAGGAGTTTATTAAAGATAGTGAGAGATTCTCCTGATCTGGTAGTGGAAGGTAGTTAGTTAGAGGTGTTAGGAGAGTAAGTGCTCTTTGAAGAGCTCTGTCTTCAGGAGTTTATTAAAGATAGTGAGAGATTCTCCTGATCTGGTAGTGGAAGGTAGTTTGTTCCACCATTGGGGAACTCTGTATGAGAACAGTCTGGATTGTTCTTTGCTTTGTGTGAATGTTTGTTTGGTAAAGCGAGGCGACGTTCATTGGAGGAGTGCAGCGGCCGGGAGGTAGCGTAAGCCTTCAGGAGGAGTGAAATGCATTAAACAACTGTTTCTGTTCACTTATAAACAATATGAAAGTCCAAAAAGTGCAAATAAGTGTGCAACATAGTGGTGTGCAAAAAAAGGAGCTGATAATATGCTGAATGATTTTTGTTTTCACACTGCAGTTTAGGGAGCGCACCAAAGACCTTTGTGTGATACTCCTACATCCTTTCATCATCACTTACGTATCGATGTGTTTTCCTTAACTTGACGCTGATTGGTTTTAGAAGGACATGCGTCTGACGTTGGCGTGTTGATAATTCAGCGGGTGGTTCATTCGGCGGGAAGCCTTTCCAGGATCAGGATAAAATGAATGAACAGAATTATTTCGTCTCCATAGTAGTTAGTAGCTGCTATTGTGGTTTTTATACAGCAGCAGCAGCAACACAGTACTCTAGGTTAGTTTAAATTCGCCAAACGACTGTGCTCGTCCTGAAGCAGCTGTATCCACACCTCATTTTTCCTGCTTTTCCGGTTATTTTGAGAAAGTACTGACTGCAGCCTGCAGGAAGGCGGAGTTGGACATCCAGTGTATCCAATCCCGCCCACTTTGTCAGCATCATGTCTTAGCTCCGCCTCTGAATGGAAGTAAACAATGTACAGGGCAGTTAGCGGACTTTAAATATAATGTGCCGCGTCGTCCGGTTTAAATACAGTGTTACCCTACAAGCTTGCGAGACTGACGAGGCGTGGCGTGGACAAAGTGGGTGGGACTGGACACGCTGGACGTCCAACTCCGCCTTCCCGCAGGCTGCAGTCAGTAGTAGCTGGTTATTTTTCTTCTTCTGCTGCTGTTGCTGAGGAACGCCTGCTCAGATTCCTGTAATTGTTCCGAAAGTTCGAACCATCCAGAAAAGCGCTTTCACACTGCAGGAGAACCGGACCATGGTTCAGAAGATCCGGACCGACCGAGACCACCTCTCTTGGTCGGAACAAAATCTAACACTTGCTACTTTGGTTTTTGGACCAAACTGAAAAGTCAGAAAATCCGGACCAAACGAGGCAGGTGTGAAAGCTCCCATAGAGTTTAACCTGGTTCAGTATCCCAATAGCCTGAGGGAAGAAACTCAGTCTCATCTTTTTAGTCTTCGATTTCAAAGAGCGAAACTGCTTTCCTGACAGTAACAGAGCAAAAAGAGCAAAAAGCCTGTTGTTAGGGTGAGTAGCGTCCTTCTCGATCTTCTTAGCTTTGGAGCAGCACTGCTTGTTGTAGATGGTCTGTAGGCCTGTAACCAAAATTATTAGTCTGAAAATGTCATACGAGTACTCATGATACACTACACACTGCAATGGCTTGGATGGAGTTGCTCTGCCATGGAAACCCATGACATAAAGCTCTCTACACTATGCTGTTCTTGATCTAATCTAAAGCTACATACAGTTTGGAGGTGTGTAGTGATTGGTGTAGTGACTCTGCAGAAAGTTGGTGAACTTGCTTGTGCACTATACTCCTCAGCATCTGCTGAACCCGCTCTGTTATCTCTTCCACTGTGTTATAATATCACTGACTGTTGGGTATGGAATATTTAGTAGTGAGTAGTGAAATTTCATGACTGTACTTCACTGAGTTGACCCATTATTTCACTAATGTTTGTAGAAGCAGTCTGCATGACTAGGTGCTGCTTTTATTACTGACCTGTGGACATGGAAATTGATTGATTGGAAAACCTGAATACAATGATTTAGATGAGTGAGCAAATCATTTTGACAGTATGGTGTATAATAAAAATAATTATAAAAAATAAATAAATAAATAAGCAAAAACACAAAAATAAGTCTTGCAATTTTGCAAATCAAATTTTAGACCGAAAAGGTACAGTCATTGTTGATATCAAACAAAGACGGCAGCAAATAAAGGCAGCAGACCTCAAATCAACCAGCAGGGATGTTAAATAATATGTTTATTAAATGGCAGTCCATTGAAAAGCAAGAGAAAAATAAAAGTAGGCTTTTCATTTATGCAAAAAAAAAAAATCTGGGGCTAGTTACTAAATGCCAAAAGGCACAGTCTTTCAAATGACCCATTTAACAGAACATATTAAAGCATTATATTTAATTTCATTATGGTTGAAACTCAGTGTCTGTATCATTAAGCTTGTTTAGTTTTGCTGTCCCAACCCTGTCAAAACGTGTTGCTCTTTCAGTCTGATCCAGGAAGGGTGTGCTGACCTCAGCCACACAGCAAAAAAAAAAAAAAAAAAAAAAGAAGACTTCAAAGCTGTTTTGTGCTGTAGGTTGTTCCATCTTGCACATGGAGAACACCATCAGCCTGCCTGCTGACTTCAAAGGGAAAGGTTATATGAGCAACAAATGTCATTCATCCACTTGCTTTTTTACCAGGAGCCTGTGTTTGATGCAGCCTCCCCAGGGCCAAACCCGGTGTTGTGTGGGTACCGGAAACCCGAGCCAGCAGACACACTCTCTCTTATAATGCTGAGATTGATTAGCCTCGGACAAACGGCCTTTGTGACACCGAACTGAGTCTGGAAAAAGTACAAAAACGGAGAAAAAAAAGACTTTTTTTTTTCCTCTGCTTGTTTTCGTGACACGGGAGGTGAGGATGCAAATGCGAGTTCTCTTTATTGTCGCTTTTTTAAAAAAAAAAGAAAGACGGTGTTTTCAGACAGTGTTCCTCGAATTAATTAAAGCTGTTAAATCCACAGCTGAAAACGGTAAGAAACAAAAACAGCAGAACAATGAAGCCAAAGTAACAGACTGAGGGAACATTAAGACGACTGCACACCAAACGCAACGTGCCTCTGATCCCTCAAGGACTCGGAGCATTGTTCATATCCTCAGAACACCAAAGTTTCTCCACAAGACAAAAAGGGACAAAAAAAGTAATAGGGCCATTCCACCGAATGGGTGCCATTAGCTTGTTGTAACTCTCCCAAATTAAATTTAATTTTGAAACTATTTAAACTCTGACTCTAACAGTGGTGTGCAGTGAGGCCCTTCTAACCCTTCAGAGAAGGGGTGACAATAAATGCATGTAAATAATTACGTAATTTTTAATCAGGTAATATATAATATATCATAGCTATTGTAAGTGTAAGAATTTATTTGATAAATTAACTAAAATAAAAAACAGCAACTAATTCAAAGCATTAGTCTGCTGCGTTTTTTAGTTGCTACGGGACTCTTCTCTGACTGACAGCGGTTTTAACCAATCAAAGCTTATAAAAATGGCTTCTGCCCCCGCGTGACTGCGTGACCCTTCTCCTGATTCCTGAGGAGAAGCGTGTAGTAATGAATCTGTTAGCAAAGTCGAAGGACAGTCTAACCAATCAGATTCATGATTTTCACTCCGGGGGCGGGGCCATGGCTGTGGAACCCCTTCTCAGCGCTGTGTTGAAGGTGCTACGTGTTGCTTAGTCATAATCGGCGCTCATGCTGGATTAGTTTAATAAATATTGAGATAACTATCATGGAATTGCGGCTGCAAATCAGACAGATATTGTGTCATATTATATTAAAAGGCATTTTTAAAGGCTGTTCTTCAATGTGAAACTAATTCACAATAATAGGCCGCCTGACTGGTGAGTTTTTGTGTGTACCTAATGTTTTGGCTGCTCTGGCGTACTGTAGACATACAAATGAGTGATCTTTGTTGAATGGTTGTACTTGTAGGAAAATTAAGCATTTATTGTTGTGTCTATTATATACTTTTGTAGTTTCTAGCTGTATTTGTGGGCTGTTGATGTGTATTAAGTTAATATAACTATGTAAAGAGAGAGAATATGTAGTTATTGTAATATTTATCTGTGTGTCGGCCGTCGGCGGCAGGGTGGGGGGTATGGGGGGGTGATTACAGAAGGGGTACCCACTATATCACTGCACGCCACTGGAATCTAATAACACGTTTTTAACTATTCGAAACATGTACTGGTCAAACTCAGGCAGCCTTACTAATCCACATATGGTTATTTTTTTTCTCAGTCCTGTTACCAAAACTCATGTGACATTTAAAAAGCATGTTTTAGACCAATAAAGAGTCCAATAATTTCCTTCATAGTCTCTCAAGAAAGTCTTTATTTTAAAGAACTGGTTGACTGCACATTTAAATATTTGATATTTATGACAAAAAAAAACACTATATATATATATGCATGCACATAGTATTTGTCTCTAAAAGATGCAAAGGTACAGTATTTTTAGCTCATCAAGAAGACCCAAACCTGAAATTGATCAAATGTATTATAATGCAATTTATTAAACAAATGGATAAATGATAAACCACACAGAATTGAAAAAAAGTGCTTTACATTAACTAATATTCACTTTAATAAATCAGTAAACCAGGGGAGACTGTTAACAAGTAAGAAAGATCAAAAGAAATGCAAGCAAGCTAGATTCAATATCTCGCAAGGGAACAAAGGAAACACGGGTGTATTTATACAAGGCAGTCCAGTTGTGAGCAGTCAGAAGCTCGGCGAGCGTGAACATCGTGTGATCAGGAAAGTCAGGGAAGTACAGTGAGTGAGCATGCTGGGAAATGGAGTCTTTGTTGTTAAGTTCAGTGTCCTGAGCAGGCAGACTGACACCGTCAAGACTGACAGGTAGCTGGCGTCTTAGGTTCAAGTCCCTACCTGGGTGGAAATTCAGGTTAACAATGTATACATGGGTTTATAAGTGGACTCCGGTTTCCTCCCACAGTATAAAAACATAGAGATCAAGTTAATTGAATAACATAAATTGTCCTGGTGACTGTTAGTATGTACAGGTACATCTCAAAAAATGTGAATATCATAGAAAAGTTACTTTATTTCAGTAGTTCGGTTCAAAATGTGAAACTCATATATTATATAGTTGTAAGGGATACCCAAAAAAAACTAAAATCAGTGTCTCAGAATATTAGAATATTATATAAGACCAATTGGTACTTTTGGCAGTGTGGGCAGTGTGCCAAATCCTGCTGGAAAATGAAATCTCCATAAAAGTTGTCAGTAGCAGAGGGAAGCATGAAGTGCTGTAAGATTTTGTGGGAAAACAAAACTGCACTGACTTTAGGCTTGATAATAAAACACAGTGGATCAACACCAGCAGATGACAGACATGTCTCTCCAGTAAATTTTACATTTTATTTGTAAATCAAGGGATCAGAGTCTGGAGGAAGAGTGGAGAGACACACAGTCCAAACTGCTCGAGGTCTAGTGTGAAGTTTCACCAATCAGTGATGACATGGTTAGTGAGAGTCATGTCATCTGCTGGTGTTGATCCACACATCATTCAAATCATCATCCAGGGCACTTTTCACAAGGAGCGACTGTATAGGAGAGTAATTAATGCAGAAGAAGCCTTTTCTGAGCACACGCCACAAACAGAGTTGCTTGAGGTATGCTAAAGCTAAAACACATTTAGACAAGCCAGCTTCATTTTGGAATAAGGTGCTGTGTGTGGACTGATAAATCTAAAATTATTAAATGAATAATTATTAAAGTTATTTGGAGGGCGGTTATTTATGCATGGCGGGAAAAAAAAAAACAGCATTCCAAGACAAACACTTTACTGCTCCTGTGTGATCAGTGCAGGTACTGGGAATCTTGTTGAAGTTGAGGGTCTCATGGATTCCAGTCAATATCAGCAGATTCTTGAGAACAATGTTTAAGAATCAGTGAGAAAGTTGAAGTTAAAGCGCCGGGGCTGGATACTTCAACAAGACAATGACCCTAAACATCCTAAACACTGCACACAATCTACTAAAGCTTTAATTCATGCAGAGGAACAAGAACAACGTTCTGGAATGATCATCTCAGATCATCTCAGTCCCCAGACCTGAATATTATTGAAATATAATCTGTGGTGTAATTTTTTTTAAATGGGCTCTTCATGATCAGAAACCATCAAACCTGACTGAACTGGAGATGATTTGTAAAGAAGAATGATCCAAAATACCTTCAACCAGAAGCCTCAACCAGACTCTCATTAGAAGCTTTAGGAAGCATTTTGAGTCTGTTATTTCTGCAAAAGGAGGATCTATTAAATATTGATGTATTTTTATTTTGGGATGCTCAAATGTATGCACCTGCCGAATTTCGTTTAAAGGATTATTGCACACTTTCTGTAAATCCTATAAACTTCATTTCACTTCTCAAATATCACTGTGTTCATCTTACAAGGAATAATAATACCACTGTATTTTTGCATTGTTTAACAGACACAATAAATAAGTGTAATTATATAAACCTGTACAACTGGAAATAATCTAAACAATGCATACATCACTTATACACTAGTTACACAGTTATTACATAAAGTGTTAATATGTAACTACACATCTACTAGAGACACTTATTATTATATATTATAAAGTGGGGCCATTGTTTGTTTCAAAAACACAAAACTTTGGATTCTCTCTTTTCAATCTTGTTTCTTTATTCACAACACAACACTCATATTCACATCAGTAACTTTTCAAACTCTAATAATAATCACAATAAAATATCCTTTCTTTTTTTTTTTGTTCCTAGAAACACATGCACTAATTTAAACTTTATTATCTGCACTTTCTACAGACCGCCTCCCTTTGTTTCAGGAAGCTGTAAGAGCGTGTCCATCAAGCAGTTTGATCAGCAGAAAGTAAAATATGCAACATATTATCATGCAAATTCCCGGCTAATCACTGACGATTCACTGCGAACTTGCTTTTTTTTTTCAGTGGACGATTTGAATTGTAATTAAGGGCCTGCTTGCTATAGGAGAGAGAGAGAGATAATAATTATTCCTTTCTGATTGCAGGTGGGCATGCAGTAACGCTTGAGGAAGATGCGCCAGCGGTCGTGGCTCTTTAAATGGCTGGGAATAGGCATAGGAGTTCTTTTAGCTGCAGCTTTCTGCTCATCTCAGGACACAGACGGTGAGTGCTGTTCTCTAAAGTTGTTCTTTTGCCTTATTTTATTAACATGTGGCCTAAATTGTGAATGCAGCTTCCTGTCTAATGATGAAATCACTGTAAAAAGGCTTTTATATATTAAATTTCTAATGTGTTTACCGGTTTACTGAGCAAACATAAGATTGTGATCACCATGTTGTTTCTATACTCACTGTTCATCTTATTAGCTCCACTGATCATATAAAGGACACTGTGTAGTTCTATGATAATTACAGACTGTAGTTCTGTATTTTTTTCTGTATATTTTATTATTATTATCCTCCCTGTTTCACCCTGTTCTTCAGTACTCAGAATCTCACAGGAGAGAAAAACACCACAGAGCAGCTATTATTATTTTAATTATTATTATTATTTTAATTATTATTATTATTATTATTATTATTATTATTATTATTTGGGGGCAATACTGCAGTGATTAGCGCTGATTAGCATGGTGGTGGTGTATGAGGTGTTAGTGTGTGTTGTGCTGGTACAGTGAGTGGATCAGATGCAGCAGTGCTGCTGGAGTTTTTAAACAGTGTAACTGCTGCACAGAGAATCAGATTCAGAGCTTTTGTCTCTGACTTTGCTTTATCTAAAATGTGTATCAGCTGTAGGTAGGAGTGTGTAATAGAGTGGAGGACAGTGAGTGAGATTAAATACAGTGTTTAAAAACTCCAGCAGCACTGCTGCATCTGATCCACTCACTGTACCAGAACTAGAGCTTTTATCGCGCCCAAAAAAATCAGACCCGACCCAGCCGAACCCGTGCACGTTCTGCCCAAGCCAGACCCGCCCCGATCCATAAACTGTCATTATAAACCTGAGCCTGATTTAAACCAGACATTTTTTTAGTAAGTACAGTGTTAAATTTGAGCTTTTGAAATCATTTTCAGGCCGTTTGAATGAGTTAAATCTGTTCAGAATGATGTTAATTAACATTGCAAAACTGAAGAAGCATAGACCTATTATTTAAGAGCAATATGTATTAAAAAACAGCTACTCACAGCGATGCAAGTCAAGTGCGCAATGCGGAAAAGAGGAGGAGCTTAACATTCTAACATTCTTGTGCAACTTTTATTTGAAACATAGTTTGATTTGTTACTTAGCTACAGTATATTGTGATTATCACGCCATAGCTTTACATAAAATAAAAATAGCATTAAAAAAAAACTGACTATTTTATATAAGCTCTAACCAGAACTACAAAGTGCTATTCCTATATGAATAGTAGAGCTAAAAAAATGGATAATCCCACTTATTAATTGTTTGCTATGAGGATTTGATCACATTCAGCCATCAGAGCATTAGGGAGGTCAGGATTTTGGATGTCTACCACGGAAACCGCACCTCATCATACCCAACTCCCCAACTCATCCCAAAAAAGTATTGAATGAACTACGGATGTCCTCGATAGAAAAAAAAAAAAAAAAAAAGTCAGTAAGTATTTGTATTTGACCTGCATAGCACGTTTACACTGCTTCAGAATGCTGTTCAGCTCTCCCGCTTTCACTGTGCACTCACTCTCTCTCGCCACAGCTTGTAAAATTTACGGTACCTTTGTGCTTATTTCTCGCCCAGTTCAATTAAGGCTGTGTGAAAAAATAAAACCTTCACGATTTCTTTGCACTTACAAGAGCTGGTTTCCCATCGCAAGACTCTCTATCTATAATCTGTTACAAAAGCAGTTTTAACTTGTTCATTTAATTTAAATTATTTTTTTGCTGAATGTAATTGAATTAAGCCTGCCAAAATAACTATTTTTGTGTGTACAATATGAAGTCCTAGATAAAATAATGATAAACAATGCTATTGTCATTTTGTCATATGGCACTGACATATTCATAATATAACAGCAAATGAATGCATATTAATGCACTCTTTTTAAAATGCTATTCATTTTTAATTAACAAGAATTTTCAGACATTGGAACTAAAATCAACCAAACCAAAACCAAACATCACTAATAATAATAATACTTTATTTTTATATAGCGCTTTTCTAAAACCCAAAGACGCTTACAATTATTGGTACAAAGATACAGATATACAATACACAGACAATACAGGTACAACATTTACAGTGGAGCTCCAACTCAGCAGTACTATAGTATGTGAGATCAAACATAATGCTAAGCAGAAGAGAGACCATAAGCAAGAGAGAATAGATGAGTTTTAAGATTTGATTTAAATATGGGAAGAGTGGGAGATAGCTTAACTGCAGTTGGAAGAGAATTCCATAGTCGGGGAGCGATCCTGGAGAAAGCCCGATCACCGAAACTACGACGATTGGATGACGGGACATTTAGAAGCCCAGCAGTAGAGGATCTGAGAGAGCGGGAAGGTTTGTAGGGATGAAGAAGGTCAGAGAGATAGGGAGGTGCCAGGTTATTTAAGGCTTTATAGGTAAGTAGGAGAATCTTAAAGTGAATCCGGTGTTTAACAGGAAGCCAGTGAAGATCTTGAAGAACAGGTGTGATGTGATCGTGAGTGCGAGTGTAGGTGAGCAACCGAGCAGCAGAGTTTTGAATCATTTGGAGTTTGTGGACAGAAGAAGAGGTAATGCCAGCCAATAGGGCGTTGCAGTAGTCTACACTGCTGGAGATGAATGCGTGAATGAGGAGCTCAGCAGCTGATTGCGAGAGGGACCGTCTAATCTTAGCTATGTTACGCAGATGGAAGAAGGCTGTTTTTACGACAGTGCTTACATGTGCTGTGAATGAAAGAGTGGAGTCGAGACTAATAAATAAATCAGACTAATAAATAAAGAGACTAATAAATAAATCAGAAGTATAATTAAATGAGTCCAGACCCATTTCTGAATATTGATGCTAAGTTTAATAAGTTTGATCAGATAAATTCAGTGAGCAGCTCTCATACATGTTTGTTTTTTATATTGCAGGCACTGTTAATATTTTAAGGTCAAGATTATGATGTAAAATAAATAACACTATAAGAACATTTGTAACTTATATTTTAACATTCTGTTCTAAAATAATAACTATCAGAGCTAGTTTTATGGAATGTAAAACATTTAATTAAAACATTTGAATGGTTAAATGAAAGGAACAAAACATCACCATGAGCTCTTTTGGGTTAAGACAAAATTGACCTATAGGCTCAATCATGTTAACAGTCTGCTTCCTAAAAAAATGTAAAGGGTGATATTGAGGTCAGCAAAAATGATTTTTGTTCATTAGGAAATAAAGTCATGAAACATTTCGACTGTAATAACCTTTAGAAAGAACCAGAGGTGTCAAGTAAAGAAGGACAAATACTTTATTACCTTACTGTAGTAGAAATGTTGGTTATCTATACTTTACTGGAGTAATTATTAGTTTTTAGACGAATTTCACTTCTAATCCTTACATTTTAAAAATAACCTTGTTACTCCTATTTCATTTCAGCTCGTTTCATTTCAGCTTCTCATCGTTCAATAAAACCCCTATCCAGATAAATCTCCCCATCCAGATAGAGTGAATCTGATTGTGATTGGATGTAGAGAAGTATAAACATTTACCATTCTGACACCCTACCCCTCCCTGCTCCCACACACTCCAGCAAGAACATAGCAGATGTATGTAGCCTAGTATGAAGATGATGCGTGCAGAGACTCAAGAGAACTCCAGATAAACTCCAGTCCAACTAAACTTCTTTAATATATTTACATTCTACTAAAATACATTCATTTTAAATGAACATATATGCAGCTGAAACAGGGAACAGCCTAGTGCAAAATCCCACATTATATTATCAACATTAACATTTTAATAATAGAACATTATAGTCATTATGGCTTTTAGTAAAATGTGTGTAAAGTGTGTAGCGAAATCGCAGACGGGAGGCGCACGTAAACAAAGCGGGTAAGACAAACTTTAATAATATAATAACAAATAAACAAACAAATTTTAAAATAATCACAAACAAACAGGAAAAACAATGAGGAACTTGTCACGCCCTCGCTATGTTTCCCTGTGTTTCTGCGTTTCCTAGTGTGTTTCTCCAGTAGTTTTCCCTCACGTGTGTGTAATTTGTAGCTCCTCCCCTCGTTACCTGTCTACCCAGGTGTTCATTGTTTCATGTTAGTATATATAGTACCCTTTTGTCTATGTTTATCAGTCGGTCTTTGCACCTTCCCATGTTGTCTGTCTCGTCTCGTTATTGCTGTTGTTTTGCCACGTCACGTTATTGCTCATTCCATGTTCTTGTATTTACACGCTCTTGTTTATTTCTAATCACATTTATTTCCAGACAGTTTCTTGTTTATTTCTTGTACATATTCACGTTTTTTTTATCCCTGTATATTTCCCTAGCTCTGTTTTGTTATTATCTGTTTAGCATTACTCTTTGTTTGTTTATGTATATAGATATTCTCGTTATTTCCCTGTTTATCTGTTTGTCTATCTGTTTTTTATTAAATCCTTTGATCTTACCTGCTTATACGTCCGCCTCCCGTCTGCTCTGCCTCTGCTCCATCGTTACAGAACTAAACTAGACAGATGATAAACTGAACAGGACTAGGAAAATAAACAAGGAAACAGAAAAATATACTTAACAAAGAGCTATGGAAAGAGGACATAATTAGAGCGAATGTGGAAAGACAAACAACGGAGGAAGGTGCAAAGACCGACGAAGAAACACAGACAAAAGGGGACTATTTATACACATAGGAAGCAGACACCTGGGGAAACAGGTAACGAGGGGCGGAGCTACAAACTACACACACGTGTTGGAAAATTACTGGGGAACACACTGGAAAACGAAGAAACACAGGGAAATAGAGCGAGGGCGTGACATTGTGGAGGAGGGGGGGGTGGGGGGGTGTTGAGCACTATATGATTCTGTGGCGCAGCCTAAAATTTTGTTCTTAATGGCTTTATTTTTTCCCCATTTTACATTACTTTTACTTTTATACTTTCAGTAGGTTTGAAAGCAGTACTTTTACACCACTTTTACTTAAAGAGTAAAAAACGTCTACAGAAGTTTTTTTTTTAAACTCTAGTATCAATACTTCTACCTACAGAGTAATGAAAGTGTAAAGTGTTGAGATCTTTGGTTGGACGGGGTAAATACTGCAGACTTTGCAGATTGTTTTCTTTATACTCATGTTCCTAATAGGTTCCCCTCTTTTCTCTTTTTCTTTTTTCTGTCCCTTTGGCAACTTCTAGTTCAGATTTCCGATAATAGAGAGAGTTGAGGTCCAATCTGGTACATTTATGTAACTCTGAAAGGAGGGCGTGAGGCCGGGGGAGTTGAAATGCAGCCCTTGACACTGTCTCTGCCTTATTAAGAACACCAAAGGTTTCACCTGGGTAATAAGCTGGATTGTGTCTCTGGAGGGGGTTTCAGCCATACGCTCCGTTCGGCTGAACCCTGACCACCGGAGTGCCCTCATCTCTGGGAATACTAATACGTCCACCCTGCTGAGGAACATGAATCAAGCGGGGGTCAGTCTGAATGCTAACTAACAACAAGGCCGAGGATTCACAGCGTCAAATGTAATCTCATCCATTTTTTATCGGCCGCCGCTACTCCCCCACTTCTGATGCGCTTTATCTTCAGACTCGCCTGCCTTCTGAAGAGCTGCATTAATGAGCATGGTCGGGAAACGGCCTCTTAGGGCCGGTCCTGATGAGGGGCCACCAGCCATATAGACATTATCAAGGCAGTGATGCTGCTAGATGCTGCTGGAAGATACTGTAGATATATTTGTTTTTGTATCTGGAGCTTACAGAGAGATGATAAGATGTTTTTTTAATGGTTTTATGAGCTACACTACGGGTGAAAAGTTGTAGAACACTCTTCCGTTTGTTCAGTAGTTCACTGGGAGCACTGTGTGAATAGGAGTGGGTTTAAGAAATAGATTCTTACTCTATTTTACTATTTTTACTCAAATTGATCTTCTTTTAAATGATCTGATATTGACTTACATTATATAAACCCAAGATCAATCCTTTAAATTAGAATTAAAACTATTTTCCTTCTTCTTTTTCTTCCTTCTTATGTCTTGTGTGTTTCCTTCTGTTCTTTCTCTTCCTGTTCTGCCTTTCAACCTGTTTTGTTTTCCTTTCCCCGTGCTCTTCAAGCACATTGCCCTGGGTTATCGTCTTGTTTTTGCCTTAGCCCCACCTTGTCATCTGTATTCCCACCCACATATGAACCAGCAGTTATAGACTAGCAGTTCCAAGTTTTAAATTGTCAGTTTGCATCTTGAAGGAGTTTCTGGAGGTGCCGAATGCTGTGACACTCCAGCTCATCCCAAATCACCAATCTCCAAATGTGTCCCTTAATTGTTTTTTATGTCTTTAATATTAATTTACAATAGACAATCCATAAAAAAAAAAACAATTAAGGAAAACACTGAAAAGTTGAAACCCAAAGTACTTACAGTCATATGAAAAAGTTTGGGCACCCCTATTAATCTTAATCATTTTTAGTTGTAAATATTTGGGTGTTTTCAACAGCCATTTCAGTTTGATATATCTAATAACTGATGGACACAGTAACATTTCAGGATTGAAATGAGGTTTATTGTACTAACAGAAAAAAAAGCACACCTCAGGCGACTCTGTTTGTGGCGTGTTTGCAGAAATGGCTTCTTTCGCATCACTCTACCATACAGCTTCTCCTTGTGTAAAGTGCGCTGTATTGTTGACCGATGCACAGTGACACCATCTGCAGCAAGATGATGCTGCAGCTCTTTGGAGGTGGTCTGTGGATTGTCCTTGACTGTTCTCACCATTCTTCTTCTCTGCCTTTCTGATATTTTTCTTGGCCTGCCACTTCTGGGCTTAACAAGAACTGTCCCTGTGCTCTTCCATTTCCTTACTATGTTCCTCACAGTGGAAACTGACAGGTTAAATCTCTGAGACAACTTTTTGTATCCTTCCCCTGAACAACTATGTTGAACAATCTTTGTTTTTAGATCATTTGAGAGTTGTTTTGATGAGCCCATGATGCCACTCTTCAGAGGAGATTCAAATAGGAGAACAACTTGCAATTGGCCACCTTAAATACCTTTTCTCATGATTGGATACACCTGGCTATGAAGTTCAAAGCTCAATGAGGTTACCAAACCAATGTTGTGCTTCAGTAAGTCAGTAAAAAGTAGTTAGGAGTATTCAAATCAATAAAATGATAAGGGTGCCCATACTTTTGCACCGGTCAAATTTTGGTTTAATGCATATTGCACATTTTCTGTTAGTAGAATAAACCTCATTTCAATCCTGAAATATTACTGTGTCCATCAGTTATTAGATATATCAAACTGAAATGGCTGTTGCAAACACCCAAATATTTAGAACTAAAAATGATTAAGATTAATAGGGGTGTCCAAACTTTTTCATATGACTAAATGTCAGTAAAACTGAAAAAAAAAAAAAAATAGTTTATGTGGCTGCATTCAGTCTTATTAAAATGTGTGTCTGATTGGTAGTACTGAGGACGGTAGATGAACCAGTCTATTCCCTCTGTAACCCCAAAATGTTCTTCAGTCTTTGCCTCTGGCATTTAATCAGGTATAATTGATTGTAATCAAAGTAAAACCCCAGTTCATTATTTTTAATAAGAAATCATCATACTTTCCTGATTAACACAAATCACTCATCACATTTTCACTCATTTGTACTTTTTTCTCTTTTTTCACCAGGGGTTTTATTCTTGTGATTTACACTAGCTGGGGCCGATGGAATTTTTGACATGTTTGTTATGGCCTATAAAATACCAACACTTTTAGGTAAAGAGCAAATTTATCAGTGGTGAACTTGATACATGTAGTGCTGATTTAACACTTTCCTTGATTTAACAGTCTTTTGTGCTTTTGAAGATTCTTCACACTAAAGTTGTGTGCAAGAGTGTGCAGATCTGTCCTCAAAGATAAATGTGCTACTTAGAAGAATCTAAAGTATAAAACATACTCTGGTTTATTTAACACTTTTATATCTTCAATTTAAATGTTTAATATTCAATTTACAATGAAAAAAAAATCATAAAAGAAAAAAAAACACAATGAATGAGTGCAAAAGGCATGTACTAATTCTCTTAATTAATCATGGGTGTGTTTTGGGTGTAATGTAAAATAAATGAACCAATCAGTGTGCAAGTATCTTAAGTGTGCGGAGCTTTTGCGCGTCTCAGCAGAGGAAGCTGACGTGCGTGTTTATGCTGTGAAGATACGCCAGCAGCTCATTTAAAGGGAACAGCAATGTTATTTTATTCTTTATTCTGTTTATTATTGATGCAAAAGCTGAATTTAGGCACTGTAGCGCGTTTATTTGTGTTTTTGACAATGCACACAGCGCTCCTGCATGGCTAGAATGGGATTGGGCGGCTGATTGTTGACTGGTGTCAGGGTTTGAATCAGTCAGTGGCGCACCTGTATTTCCCGGCGTGACAATAGACTGCATAAGCATAAAAATGAAATTGGACTACACTCTAAAAAACAGAGGTACGATATGAGTACTTTTTTGTACTCGAAGGTACATTCTTTATAATTGTACCATCAAAGGTACAATATTGGTCTTTACAGGGTCAGATTTGTTCCCTCTGAAGTACAAAGTCATTTCTAACAGCAATAAGTACAGATTTGTACCATTTAACCAGCCAAAAGGTACATTCAGTATTCTGCATCACTGTACTAATGAACAGTATATATTTAAATTGCACATTTTTTATTTGAAAGCCAGACAATTTTGTATCATCAAGTTTTTGAGCCATTTTTAGTTGATGACAATGTTTATAATCTTTATAATCTATACTGGCACAAAAACCATGGGTACAAAAAAGGACTTTCACTGAAAGGTACTTTTTTGTGCCTCAATATAAGGTACAGCCCCAGCGACAAGCTTTGTACTCTTTTAAGTACAAATCTGTACTTATATTTCTTAGAGTGTATAGACTCCACCCAAAACAGGATCACCTGGAAAGATCATTGTTTTCCATCAACCTGAAATTATTGAGACTATTTGCGATTGAGCCTTTAAATCTGCCCTATTATCCTGTAGTGTGAGCCAGGCATCAGATATTTCGCTTTTCTGCTGCTGTGAGTCACATCAGTCAGAATAAAAAGAAAAAAAGAGGCTCAGCTCGTGATGTGACATCATCCATTGCAGTTCTGAGATGATGATCCTCGCTGCTTTAGTTCTCACTGGGTTTAAGCAGAAGGGCGGCGCACCTGAAGGAAACTTTAACAAGAAACATGAAAGTCACCATCAGCAGATTATTCAGGATCACCCCCAGTGGACACATCCATCCCATCGAGAGGCAGCCGGAGATCTCTGACCTTGCCTGTGATAGATGTGTCCCAGAGGAGGAAGGATGCTCTGGTCTTTGTGTGTGTGTGTGTGTGGTGGCTCGTCAGAACTGTATTGTAAAATTTCCTTATCTTTTTTTTTTTCACATTTTACTAATACTCTGTACTTGACCTGAACAATACTGATATATTAGTAACATTTCCTAATATTCTTACAGAGTTGATAGGTAATTACCCGGGGGCTAACACTATGATCACTGGTTTGAATCCTATTCATGTAGCTTGCCATCAGCTGCCAGAGCCCTGAGAGAGCACAATTGGTCTTGCTCTCTCTATCTCACTGGGTGGGTAGATGGCGCTCTCTTCACATATCACCCCAAAGGGTGATGTTGATCAGCACAGGGCGTCTGTGAGCTGATGTATCGGAACCGACTCGCTGCGCTTTCTTGCTTTCTTTCTTGCGCTGTGATGCTACTCGCCAATGCTGCATCAGCAGCAGTTCAAAAAGAGGCGGAGTCTGACTTAACATGTATTGGAGGAGGCATGTACTAGTCTACACCTTCCTGGTGTGTTGTGGCATTACTAATGATAGGGGGAGTCCTAATGAGTGGGTTGGGTAATTGGCCTTGTAAATAGTAGAACTGCAATAATTAGTGAATTGTTGAACATGCAGATTATAAAAACTGGTTGACTTCACTGGTCCTAAGCATAGAGAAAGAGAACCCAGGTAAACAAATGAGACAAAAAATACTATACTTGCTCATTTATTTATTGAGGAAAATTAGCCACTTTTACATATTTGGGAGTGGCAAAAGTATGTGAACCTTTGCTTGCATCTTTACAGCAATAACTGCAACTAAAAGGTCAAGGGAACTGTTGACCAGTCCTGCCCAAACCATGATACTACCATCACCATATTTCACAGATGGGCTAAGGTTCTTATGCTGGAATGCATTGTTCTCCAAACATAACATTTAGCAAACTGTAGACAAACAGCAATGTTTTTTTTTTTTTTTTTTGAGAGCAGTAGCTTTTCCTTGCAACCCTGCCATGCACACCATTGTTGTTCAGTCTTCTCTTGATGGTGGACTCATGAACATTGTCAAGGTCAAGTTGTTTATAAAGGGTACACAACGTAAGTTGACCAAAGTGCTGCACAAATACAAACATTTAACTACAGCACTAATAAAACAAACTTAAAAGAACAAAACAATTACATGAAAGCAATGGAATAGGGGACTACTAGCCAAAGCTGATTGGCAGATCTTAGGCACCGTGCCGGAACATAATGCCCAAACAACTCAGCTAAATAACTGGGAGCGAACCCATGCAGAAATGCATACACTAAAAAGCAAAACTTTAAACTGGGAGCCAATAGATTAAGGCCAGTGTGAGAGAGGCCTTCAGTTGCTTAGAAGTTATGCTGGGGTTGACCTTGTGACCTCATCGACTATAACACGCCTTGCTTTTGGAGCAATATTTTTTTGTTGACCACTCTTGCTAAGAAGGGTCTTGAATTAAATTTCCTCCATTTGTACACTGTAATCTGTCGGACTGTGGATTGGTAGAGTTCAAACTTTTAGAGATGATTTTGTAACCTTTTTTTATAACTCTTTTTTTCAGGTCCTCAGAAATCTTGTTTGTTCATGCCATGTAACACTTCCACAAACATATTTTGTGAAGAGCAGACTTTATGGATTTCTGTTTTTTTTTTTTTTATAAAACAGGCTCCACCTACTCACACCTGATTGTCATTCCAATGATTGAAAAAAATGAATCTAAATTCACCTTCAAATTAACTGCTAATACTAGAGGTTCACATACTTTTGCCACTCAAAACTATGTAATATTGACATTAACAGTTAAACCAATAAATGAATGACAGAGTATATTATTTTTGTCTTGTTTGTTTAACTGGATTCTATTTGTCTACTTTTAGGACTTCTTTTAGGAAATCTGGTGAACTTTCAGGTGATATTTATGCAGAAATATTAGAAATTCTAAAGGGTTCACAAACTTTCAAGCACCACTGTATAGTGGCTTCACTTTTGGGATTTTTTGCACAGCCGTTATAGTCATTTATTTATGAAAATACAATTGAAGATGCTCATGTTTAATTATCACACTACAGGCTGTATTAATTACCTCAGAGGGAACTATGTGGCACAACTGTCTGTTCTAATTAAATTAAATTAAATTAATAAATTAATTAATTTGATCAGATGTAGTTAAATCTTTTTTTGTTCTGGATGGATCTTTGATTTTAGACTTCTGGTGGATTTTAAGGAATAACTGTGGTTTATAGTATCAGATTTTCAGAGATGAATCTACGCAGAGAGGAGGTTTGTGCTGTGATGAAAATAATTATCAGCTGGATACGTTGAGACACAACTCTATGATTCAGTGTCTGAACCTGCACAGACTGATGTCTTCTGAATCAGAATCCGCAATGTAGGGTCATTAGACGCCCTGATCTATTATTAACAGCGTTTTTCAGACTGGTTTGCTCAAGCTTTCACAGGATAGCGAAGAAGGTCAGTGAGAAAAGCATGCTTTCAAAGTAATTTACGATATTTAAGTGTTATGACGCAGCTCTCAGGCCCCGTTTAATCTGGTTGAAGGTCTTTGGCTTGATTTTCTGGGCCGGTGGAGCTCACCGTTAAGAGACAACTTTTAAAAAATGGCTTTTAAATGTTTTCCTGAATAAACCAACAATAAATTATCCTAATGAAACTACTGCCCAATCGCCAGGCAGCCGGCCAGTCTCCCAAAAGACAGTTTAAAAACAAGCAATCATTAATAGTCCATTGATGACCCTCAGTGGGGAGGCTACACACTCACTGTAAGGCTGAATGGAGATCAGAGTGAGGCCTGTGTGTTTGTTTATTGATGAGTATGGATTTCTACTGTGATTACTCCTGCTGGATCCTGTCCAAACGCTCGATACCATGAGCCATGACTGTTAGACTACCAGTATAGATACCAGTCTGGTTTATATTAGAGTGCAGTGTGTTTATATACTTACAGTATATACAAGTATAGGAATTCTGTTAGGAATTTCAAAAGAATGGTGTGTGTGTGTGTTTGTGTGTGTGTGTGTGTGTTAGGGTTGCACAATATATCGTCAATTAAAGCTCCACTAGGTAGGATTGAGATTTTGTGCTCCTGGGCTCCCCCTACAGTTGCAGAGTGTAATAAATGTTTCAGGCGGATTAGTTTCTCTTCCTTGTTTTCTGTCTTTCACAGACATATTCGGTCTCTTTCCAGCTTCTGCCAGAGTGTCTGTATGTTAGTTTGTAAAGAATGAACCAGTAGTCCTTGTAGAACTGTTAGAACTAAAGGTCGGAAAGCAGGTCGCAGTTCTCGCGAGCGTCGGTCGCAGCCGCCTCGGAAAACTTACAGAGTCTGGTTTGAGCTCAGAGGAGCTCCGGCACAGACACGAGAGCACTGCTATTCCTCCTATTACACCTCAATGCAGCGCTGCATTAAGTTTCAAGTTGCAATGTTTATATTCTTTACACAATAAGTAGATGCACAGCGCTGTCTCTGTGTCTGTGTGAGTGACAGGCTTCTGCTGCCTGCGTGAGAAGAGCAAGGGGTAGGGGGAGCACGAGGAGGTGGGCATCCACATGGTTGGACACGTGCTTGTAAACGTGGGCACGTGTCGAAAGCTGTGCACCTCAGTCCAGCACAGTTTTGCAGCACAGATATTTCCAGTTACAGCTGAATTCAGGTTTTTAATCCCAGAAAAAATGCTCTCATTTACCTTTTAAAAAGCCATTTAGATGTCTGATTAAAGGGCCGATTACTGATGTTTCGCTGTTTTTCTCGGGTTTTGAGTGGTTGGTGCTGAATCAGCTCTTGATTGGTCCGGACATAAAAAAGTGCAACACACACACACACACTCACACAGCGAGCCCCCCCTATTTCTCCACCTCACACCCACACACACACACACACTTAGCAGCTGTTGTCGGCAGCTGCTGAATGTAACTATTGATGTAATTTGAAAGTAACTTAGTTACTTTTAAAATCAAGTAATTCATAAAGTAACTTTACTGTAAAGTTACTTTTTAAAGAAGTAATCAGTGATCGGTAATTAGATTACTTTTTCAAAGTAACTATGCCGTCACTGCTCCCATAGAAAATGAATAGTCATCTATCAGATCTGTCGGCTGCCAATGGGAACGCAGGGTTTGTCTGTAAACAAACTGAACTTGGTTTGTATTTGATCATTATTCAGTTTAAAAATAACCCAGAATTTATTTGATATTTATTTGGTATTGTAGCCATGTAGCTTATGCAAATCCCTGCCCCTGTTTATTCCATATACTGTGGTAATGTTTTGGCGGACAGTGAAAAAATGGATACTTCCCAACCCCAGTGTGAAATCTATGTCTTTGAAAGCGCAATGTGAGCAAAAAAATATGATTAAATAACTCTGCTATTGCCTTTGAGGTAAAATTAGAGAATTACGGGAATATATTATTTAGTTTTTTTAACTTAAAAAAATCGGCTACGTTTGGCTCCACATTAGAGGATGTGTTTCGCTCTCCTGTAGGCCTCCAGCTGTGGAAGCTCAGCCTATTAACTTCAACACAGACCTCAACAAAACCTCAAGTGTACTCCTGTGTGTGTCTGTGGGCTGATTAATATTTCCACACTCTGTGCTGAAATTCTCATCGTGTCTAAACTCAGTGTAATTCGGTGCAGTTTGCAGTGCGCTGTCAAAGAACTTTCAGAAGCGCTGGCTGTGCAGCGCGGGATAAAGAGGCGGCAGAGTCGTTTACTATAAATCTTTGATGGAGAGACTGGAGCAGGCTGTTGGGACTCCCTTTGAAACGGTGCTCGAGAACAGCAGGCTGGTTACTGAGAGCCCTGACCTGCTTGGGTTTAGTGTGTCAGCCCATCTGATGTCATGTAACACGACACACGTGATAGTAATCTCTAATTCATGAGCAGCCGACCAAGCAGTGGTTTCAGAGCCACACATGGTGCAGATGGAGGCCTGGCTGGAGAACTCACTGAAAGCTGTGGGGTAGGGGTGGATGATGTAGCAGAAATCCAATGACATCACAAGTCCCAAATCATTGGAGAATTGACACTCATTACCCTGTAGGTGGAAGTATAGATACTAGAGTTTAAAATACTTCTGTAGTAGTAGGAAAAGTAGTAAAAGTGTAAAAGTACTGGTTTTAAAACTACTTGAAGTATAAAAGTAAAAGTTATGTAATGTAAGGAGAGAAAATGCCATTAAGAACAAAAGTCTATAGTCTTATAATAGTGCACCACCCACCCCTCCCCCCCCCAAAAAAGAAATTTTTCTAAAAGCCATAATGACTATAATGTTCTATTATTAAAATGTTAATGTTGATAATATAATTTAGGATGCACTAGGCTGTTCTCTGTTTCAGCTGCATATATGCCCGTTGTTAATGAATGTATTTTAGTAGAATGTAAATATATTAAAGAAGCATAGTTAAACCATTTGTCTCAAGTTCTCTTAAGGGCATTTTCACACCTGTAGTTCGTTTCTCTGGTTCGAATCAGTTAATGAGTTCTGGTTTCACACAGGCATAAACGTAAACGCACCAAAATGCGCATCAATAAACCACGCGAGCAGCCTGTGTCCTCTGATTGGTCAGAGCTGTCTGACACGGGAGTACGTTAAATATAAATACACGAAAAAAGTAAATACTGCGAGAAGATTTTGTGTTCCAGCGCAAATATCTGTGCTTTAACACTGAACACTGAAACACTGCACTTTTAAACACAGTGTTTCTACGTGCAGCGCAGATTTATACATAATAAACAGAGTCACGCGGCTGTGAGCAGTGAATGCAGCGCAGACGGCGCGTGCACGGACACAGTGTTTGTTCACAGCTGTGGTAATTAGCATTATCTGGCTAATATATCAGTTTAAACTGTGCTTGCTTTATCAGCAGTTTAGCTCAAGTAAATGGCTTATATTTAATAGCTGGATCCGATCTAGACCGGATCACGTTCTCACCACAAGCGAACCGCTCCAGAGTTTGTTTGGTACCGGACCGAGACCACCTCCTCTAGCTGGTCTCGGCCCGGTTCTTTTGAATCGAACCCGAGTGCGATTACTGTTTTCACACCTGCTCAATCGAACCGCACTAAAGTTACAAACGGACGAGAGTTCGTTTTAACCGGACCAAATAGTGCTGGTGTGAAAACGCCCTTAGTCTCTGCACGGATCATCTTCATACAGTGCCCTCCAAAAGCAGCATTGGAAAAGTGAGGCAGATCCCTTTATTTCTGCTGTAGACTAAAACCATCCAGGGGTTGGACAGTGAAACTGAAACATCTGTCATTTTAGTGTGGGAGGATTCATGGTTAAATTGGAGCAGCCAGGTGGCCGATCTTCATTAATTGCACATTGCAGCAGTAAGAGCAGAGTGTGAAGAGTGTTCAATTATCAGGGTAAGAGCACAGTTTTACTCAAAATATTGCAATGCACACAACATTATGGGTGACATAAGAGGACAAATTGTTGGTGCACGTCTTGCTAGCGCACCTGTGACCAAGACAGCAAGTCTTTGTGATGTATCAAAAGCCACGGTATCCAGGGTAATGTCAGCATACCACCAAGAAGGACCAACCACATCCAACAGGATTAACTGTGGACGCTGTAAGAGGAAGCTGTCTGAAAGGGATGTTTGGGTGCTAACCCGGATTGTATCCAAAAAACATAAAATTCAGCATGCAGAATTCAATGTGCACCTCTACTCTCCTGTTTCCACCAGAACTGTCCGTCAATACAATAAATTATTGTGGTCTAAAACCAGGTGTTTCAGTTTCATTGTCCAGCCCCTGTAAATACTACCAAGAGTTTTATGCTTCTGTCGCAGTTGCCATTTTGCACAAGCTTACACGTGATGTGGTAAACACTCATTGTAAACATAGCCAGGATGGCCAGCAGCAGCTTTTTTTTTGCATAAAAGTGACAGAGCCCTTAAACGGCTTATTCTGAAAGGGACTAAAACTGTCATAAATAGAGCTGGTGAGATCTCTTTATGTATATGAATGTTTTGTGCAAAAAAAACGTCATGAACATGTTTTGTATAGCCCTTATAACTATTCTAACTTGTGGAAAAAGATGTATAATATGTTCCTTTTAAAATCTTTGCTTGGCTGAAGTAAATATTAATGAAAAACATCAGTTTTGCTTTTTTCATTATACGCTAATTGATTACTGTAGTGTGGATTTTGTTTCAGGTGCCACTTTTAAATAAGACTACATTTAAAAAGGGTTTATAAATGGTTTACAATTAGTTTATTAATGGTTACTAATTAGGTTGTAAATGCCTTAAAAATCATTAATAATCAGTTATAACACATACGTAGAAAGAGCAACAATGACCTGTTATTTGCCAAATAGTGAAACCGCAGCATCTATATTGTTGTCCTTTCTATGTATGTGTTACAACTGATTATTAATGATTTTTAAGGCATTTACAACCTAATTAGTAACCATTAATAAAGTTATTGTAAACCATTTATAAGCCCTTTACAATTGTAGTCTTATTTTAAAGTGGTATCTTGTTTGATATTATCTATGGTTCTCAATGGTGTCTGTGAGCTGGCGTGCTCTGAACCAGCTTTTATTTTACCATAAATTTTTGGTGAGAAACGGTGGACGTGTGTGGCGTTAAAGTCACAGTGTTGATTTGGTGTAATTTACATGCCGCTTTCTCTCGTCTGATAACAAGTCGTTGGTTTTGGGATGAGAGGCAGCCGGAGAGGCAGTGGAGGAAGGAGGAGAATGGCGCAGAAAAACGGGAACTCCTCCGCTGGTAACAAATGCAGCGGCTGCGGCCATATATCTCCTGCTGCCAGCCATGAAGGAGCATGTTAATCAAATCACTCACTCAAGGACTTAGTCCAGTGCTGCGCAGCGTAGCGCTGTCTCATAGCTCTCCACTGTAAATCCCAGCTCCTGCAGCGTCGGCACTAAACACACTCTGAAAGACCGAGGGGTTTTAGGCGAAAGCCCCCTTTTCTGCTAATGCTAACAGCTGAATAAGTCTCTCAGCTGACGATGAGAGCGAAAGCATATTGGCGGCTATGCTAAAACCCAGCCGGGCTCAAATAAGTTTATTTTCTTTATCCGCCTTCCGTCTGTTTGTGTGTCTGTTTGTCTGTGTGGGTATTGCACTGATGCAGATGATGATGTTCAGTACCAGTATCAATACCATTGCTATGGCTACTGCTGGCCTATATGGGATACTTTATGTTAGACTTATGTCAGGGCTGGACGATATGCTCAAAATAAATGTCATATATTGATTTATTTTGTTTGCTACAATTTAATTCGGATATTGATATGAACAATGCAAAAGCCACCAGCTGTGGTGTACATAATCTATATATATATATATATATATTTCATGATACAAAGTATTTATAGCAACGTTTCAACGGCTAATCAAATACTCTTTAATTCATAGTACAATGATTTTTATTCAATTTTTGCTGCACATTATCCAATTAAACAGGATTTTTGATATCCTTAATATGCTCTCTTTGTGATAAAAATCTAATATTTCAGACTATATGGCACACTTCAAATTCTTAAATTTTCCCCAAAAATCAGCAGTTTCCCTTATAATCCTGTGCATTTTATGTATGAATTTTTCCAGTCAGGAATTAAGGAGCAGTAAAGCCACTCCACTGAAGTACAACTGAAGTAAGAGTTTTCAGTGAAGTTTCTCCAGCACTAAGGCTGGGTGCAGCAGCATTAGCATTAGCCACCAGCCGCAGTGCTAGCTTGTTTGCCATTTGGAGGCAAGTAGGCCTATATTAGACTGTAGTCTGCATGTGTTTCGTATTAAAACAAGCTTCGTTAGACAAACACTAGCTGATATCGTTCTGGGTTACCGGAACACTTAGGGTTCCTGGGTTCCTGATTTTGCTATTTATCGGTTTATGTAAAACATTTTTATTTTTTATTCTATAAACTTTGGACAACATTTCTCCCATAAAATCCTCAATAACAATATTGTCATTGTCGGACAGTTCTGCAGCTTCGTCTTGCATTCACAGTTAATCCTGTTGGATGTGGTTGGTCCTTCTTGGTGGTATGCTGACATTACCCTGGATACCGTGATCTTGATACATCACAAAGACTTGCTGCGTCGTATTAAAACAAGCTTCGTGGGACAAACACTAGCTGATATTCGTCCTGAGTTACCAGAACACTTAGGGTTCCTCAGTCTAGTTCTATCAGGTGGCATTTATGGTTAGCGGCTAATGCTAATACTGCCTTATTGCTGGAGAAACTTTACTAAAAACTCATCTCCAGATAAAATATTGGAAATCTAAGCTTACTGTAAGTAAACGGAAGCGCTTTACTCACCCAAATAAACTATTTTCAGGAGATAAATCTGTGTAGATTAACATCCTGGCACCCTTACTAGTGTTGCCTAAAATGGTGCACGTGGCACCATTTGTTTCTCCAGTATAATCTATTATAAAGACATAATAGAACAACATATCTATTTTGTAGTCAAGTTTAAACAAAACACAAAATATCTGTATCGTTAATAGTGTGGAGGACGGTGAATGAACACAGTGTTTAAAAACTCCAGCAGCACTGCTGTATCTGATCCACTCACTGTACCAAAACAACACACACTAACACCTCATACACCACCACCATGCTAATCACTGCTAATCACTGCAGTGCTGAGAATAATGACCCACCACCCAAATATATATATATATATATATATATATATATATATATATATATATATACCACTTCAGTTTCTGAATCAGTTAC
This sequence comes from Astyanax mexicanus, assembly GCF_023375975.1. NCBI lineage: Eukaryota > Metazoa > Chordata > Actinopteri > Characiformes > Acestrorhamphidae > Astyanax > Astyanax mexicanus. The sequence continues at coordinate 5,832,253 of NC_064422.1, forward strand.
TCTGATTTTGCTATTTATCAGTTTATGTTTGAGTAAAATTAACATTTTTAATGCTAAATAAATAAAATAAATAAAAATATTGTTATTTAGAGTATTTAAGAAATGGCTGAAAAAGAAAACAAGATACAGAACTTTCAGACCTTAAATAATGCAAAAAAAAACATGTTCATATTTATAAAGTTTTAAGAGTTCAGAAATCAATTTTTGGTGGAATAAACCTGGTTTTTAATCACAGTTTTTATGCATCTTGGCATCATGTTCTCCTCCACCAGTCTTACACACTGCTTTTGGATAACTTTATGCTGCTTTACTCCTGGTGCAAAAATTCAAGCAGTTCAGCTTGGTTTGATGGATTGTGATCATCCTCTTGATTATATTCCAGAGGTTTTAAATTTGGTAGAACCAAAGAAACTCATCATTTTTAAGTGGTATAATTTTTTTTCAGAGCTGTATATAGTGGGTGCTAAAAAAACAATAATTTGATGGTGCTGTATGTACAGAGCGTTCTAATTAGGGTTGGGTGATGTCTCCTTAATTGGCAGATGACGATGCTTACAGTGAAACATCGCGGTGGATGATAATATCGTTACAAAAAATATTTAAAATGAATAAAAAATAATTAATATAAAATGAAAACTCATTTAAAGCACAATCAAAGGCTATGTAATATTGCGCAGAATAATATCAGTTTCAGTTTGCTTTAGTTTCAAATAATTGAAACAGCTCCCCAAAACCTCAACCTTTCCTTTATATTTGACAATGTTTGATTAACTTTACAGGTCCTCACTCATCTTAATTTATTTAACTAAACTGAGTTTTATATTATTTTAAACCTCACTCTGAATTCAGCTCCGTGCTGCGGGAGGGAGGAAGGGATGGAGGGGGAGAGAGAGAGAGAGAGCGCAGCGCGGCGCATTTTGCCTGATTTCTCTTGATTAAATATCAATAAATATGTGAATTTTATATCTTTTAATACCGTATATTTTACTTTACTTGATAGGACCTTATTTATTAAAACTTTTTTTTTTTTTTTTTAAATCGCAATGCCGTGCGCTTTCCTTATGACTGACGCTAAACAGTTTGATCCATGTTATATTATATTATGTTAAAATAATACCATTTTAATGTTTTTGGTTTCTATGTTTTGAAATTTGTTAGATTATATTTTTGTCAACATGTTGGGTTTATTTTCATTTGTTATTGTTCTAATAATAATAGAAGTTACATAATTTATTTTCTTTTGTACAAATTTTAAGGGGTGAACAAAAGTAAGTCAATAGTTACTTTTACTGGTAACTAGTTAATTTTATAGTGGGGTAACTCCGTTAGTAACACAGTTACTTTTTTGGAGAAGTAACTAGTATAACTGATTACTTTTTCAAAGTAAGGTGCCCAACACTGGTTGACAATGAGCAAGTTTCCCGACACAAGAAGCAGGCTTATTCTATTTGCGTGAATAACATAAAATGTTTAAAATGAATACAGACATGTAGAAAAAAAACGAAGACAAGCTATAACCTAGATACAAATAATAATATATTATTAATAATATAATAATAATAAATAATATAATAATATGCCATTTCGGCATATTTATAGCAGTAGGGTATTTTAATTTTTATCCCTGACTCTAATTCATTTAAGTTATATACCTGATTTGATCTTTTTCTGTACAATCCCTGCTGAAGTTTTAGGTGAAGGAGACCTAAAGAAGGTCAGTGCATGTTTCTGGAAAAACAAAAAAGTGGGCGTGGCATCGCGATGGTTACCATCCATCGCAATGTTGGGTCATAAATGACGATGGACGATGATATCGTCCATCCGCACAACCCTAGTTCTAATGAAAGCAATACCAATGTTGATATTTCTGCTTATGTTGAACTGTACTGTGTACTGTCGGCCAATGCTATATGAAATGAATGGCAGATTTTCTGATGCCCTGTATGCTATCTACATGTGGATGAATTTATTATAAATATATATGTGTGTATCTTTCATGTTCTTCTTTCCTTTTTCTCTCTATTTCCCTCTCTGCTGTCGACACTGACGTTTCTGACTGCAGACTGGCAGTATGAAGGTAAGTCTGTTATCTTTTTTTCTTCACTTTATCTCTTGCGTCACTTAAGTGCCTTTCTGAAGCTCCTGGAAAGTCGTTTTGAAGGGAAAAAGTGGCGGTATCTCAGGCTGCTGCTCTTTATGTAGTGAGTGTGTAAGTGAGTGGTCTAATGGGGCACCTTAACCTCGGCTGAAATTGAAATGTCTGCAGACGTCTGAGGTGTCGGGGTATGAGTTGTGTGTGTACGCTGTTTAAGGTTGATGATGGTTTAAAGTCGTTTTCTACCTTTTCAGAGTGCAAGCTCTCCAGGACGGGTCCGCCGGCCACCATAGTCGCCATAGACGAAGAGAGCCCTAATGGTAAGCATTGATCTTTCTTTTCATGAGTTCTGCAAAGAAAGCACTCAAGCTGCTTGCACAAATGTGTCGGCGCGTTCGATATTATGAGGGCTTGCGTTTTTTGCGAAGGTAAATAGGGAGCGTATTTGGAAAAGGGAAGGAGATTACTTGGCAATTTTTTGACGCAGTATATCAGGCGGTCATACTGGGTATTATTGAGTGATGTCGAGTGTAGATGTATAAAAGCAGCTGCCAGAGCTTCCTCTGAAGGATGGAGAGTAGAAATGGAATATTCTCTTCGGATTCTTGGTTTGTATAACATGAGTCAGTGGGTCCATTTATGTGCACTTCATCTGATCAATGGGTTTACATGAACTTCTTGTGTGATCTTGGGTAATATCTAGAAACCACCAGGGCACCATGTCCAATTTTAAAAGAATTTAATGATTTAACTGCAGTGATTATACAGGGGTTGGACAATGAAACTGATTTAAAGACCACAATAATTTATTGTCCTGACAGACAGTTCTACAGCTTCCTCTTCCATCCACAGTTAATCCTGTTGGATGTAGTTGGTCCTTCTTGGTGGTATGCTTACATTACCCTGGATACCGTGGCTCTTGATGCATCACAAAGACTTGCTGTCTTGGTCACAGATGCTCCAGCAAGACGTGCACCAACAATTTGTCCTCTTTTGAACTCTGGTATGTCACCCATAATGTTGTGTGTATTGCAATATTAAGAGCAAAACTGTGCTCTTACCCTGCTAATTGAACCTTCACACTCTGCTCTTACTGGTGCAATAATGTGCAATTAATGAAGATTGAACACCAGGATGCTCCAATTTAGCCATGATGAAACCTCCCACACTAAAATGACAGGTGTTTCAGTTTCATTGTCCAACCCCTATAGTAGGAGATTTTAACATTCATTTTGAAAAGCTTAATAATTCACTGAAAAGGGCATTTACATCAATTCATGACTCAAAAGTACCTACACCTTACCGTAATTATACATATTCATACTCTGGTTTTAGTTTTGACTCTTGGCATTAGAATATCTCGGTTATCTATTCTTTCTCATGGCATAGCAATCTTAGATCATTATCTCATGTAGTTGATGCTACATCTTAGTCATTACATTACATTATATTGCATTTAATGGATGCTTTTTTCTAAAGCGACTTTTTCAAATAATGTTGTATAATAATCATTAGCATTAACATATAGAGCACATAGAAGTTCAAGGCAAAAACATTTTTTAGATAGGGCCTAAATAAGGCCAAATGGAGATAATGGGATAGAGGAGTAAAGGAGGGGAAGAAGGAAATGAGGTTAGAAGTAGTTAGTTTGTTAGAGGTGTTAGGAGAGTAAGTGCTCTTTGAAGAGCTCTGTCTTCAGGAGTTTATTAAAGATAGCGAGAGATTCTCCTGATCTGGTAGTAGAAGGTAGTTAGTTAGAGGTGTTAGGAGAGTAGGTGCTCTTTGAAGAGCTCTGTCTTCAGGAGTTTATTAAAGATAGTGAGAGATTCTCCTGATCTGGTAGTAGAAGGTAGTTAGTTAGAGGTGTTAGGAGAGTAGGTGCTCTTTGAAGAGCTCTGTCTTCAGGAGTTTATTAAAGACAGTGAGAGATTCTCCTGATCTGGTAGTAGAAGGTAGTTAGTTAGAGGTGTTAGGAGAGTAGGTGCTCTTTGAAGAGCTCTGTCTTCAGGAGTTTATTAAAGATAGTGAGAGATTCTCCTGATCTGGTAGTGGAAGGTAGTTTGTTACACCATTGGGGAACTCTGTATGAGAACAGTCTGGATTGCTTTGTGTGAATGTTTGTTTGGTAAAGCGAGGTGTCATTCATTGGAGGAGATCAGTGGCTAGGAGGTAATATAGACCTTCAGGAGTGAGTGCAGGTAGGAAGGAGCTGTTCTGTCATCACCTTGTGAAGATTTTGAATTTAATACGAGCAGCAACTGGTAGCCAATGGAGCTCAATAAGAAGTGGAGTGACATGTGTCCATTGGGTTTAGCTGGTTGAAGACCAGGTAGGCTGCTGCATTTTGGACCAATCTGTCTCATGTTGTAAAGCGCAAAGCGGCAGGATCAAGCAACTGAGGCCACATGGAGTGTGAAGAAGAGCTGGTCATCAACCATAACTTTAATTTTCCTGGCAACCTGTGTCAAGAAGATTGAGTCAATGGTTATGGTGAAGTTGTTTTGAATAAATTGTTTTGCTGGTAGAACCAGAAGTTTAGTCTTGGAAAAGTTAAGTTAAAGGTGGTGTTCCTTCATCCATGTCTGAGATATGTCTGAGAGTCCCAGCGATATTGGTGTAGAAATCTAAGGGTCATCAGTCGAGAATGATAGATAGAGCTGGGTGTCATTAACAAAGCAATGGTCATAAAGTCATAATGTCTGTACACCATTCAGATACTCTATGAAGATATCAGTTTACTGATAACCTTCCCGATTGATCAACCACAGTGTACTCTCCATTGGGCCCAATAACCTAGATTCATTAACCGATTGGTAAAAAAAACAAAAAACTTTCTGTCTACTTTAGATGTTGTAGCACCACTTAAATACTAAAAAAAAAAAAAAAAATACTGAAAAAGCTCACTCCATGGTAAAATGATCTAACTTGTAGCTTAAAACACTTAAATTTAGAGCGATAGAGAAGTGACAGGGCAACAGAGCATGTAAAACCCAAACGCAATGCCATGGCTTTTTTGTGAACACAATAAGGATTGTTTAAATAATTCGGTTTCAGTGGCATTCACAAGGCCCTATTTTAGCTATTTATCTATAAGTGAGCCGTCCAACATGCACTGCGTAGTCCTTGCTATCGTAACAACGGGAAAAGTATACCTTGCTCGAGTTTTGGGCACAACGTGCAGTTAACCAATCAATGTGTCACTTGCCATTCCCTTTAAGAGCCAGGTGCGTTCTGACTTTGGCGAATTGCTATTTTAATGGTACAGCTACCTGGACGTGTCCAATGTTTCTCAGCAGAAAAAACTGACCTACCTGTTCATGCTTGTTCATATTGTTTATGGTTGATGTAAAAGTTACATAAAAAGCACACATTAAAGGTTTGTTCACTGATGCATGTCCATGTGTGGCAGGGATTGCGCCTGTATTGATAATTCACTGCCGAGCTAACAATGAACGTCTGACTGTTAGCAACTGCCTAGGTTGTTTCGGTCAGTGGTGCACCTGTGTTTTACGTTGACAAGATAGCAATACAACAGACATTTACCTGAACACACCTCACTTCCAGAGCACTATTCCCATCTGTGCAGATATATTCACAAGCACCGTTGCTGTTTAAACAACACAGGTCGAAGGTGTGGAAATAGAGTGTTGGTGGGGTGTAAGATAGCAATGAACATCACAATGCACCTTGCACAAGGTGTAAGATAGAGTCTTGAAAGTTTTTTTAGTCTTGAAATCTCATTTGTCACTTATTTTTGGAACCGCACACTGTGTTTTTTTTTGTTTTGTTTTTTTTTTTTTGGAGACGGTACACAGTGAATAGCCATAAAGTAATAAAAAAGTAAATAAAAAATACTTAAATAAGAAATGAGGGTCAGTCAATCCGAAACATTTTAAGAATTTTGAAAGATTCCTCAAGTGCAGTCACTGCAAAGACCATCAAAAACACTATGATGAAACTGGCTCTCATCAGGACCGCATCACGTAAGGAAGACCAAGGGTTACCTCTGTTGCACAGGATAAATTCATCACAGTTACCAGCATCAGATAACAGCTCCCCAGATAAGAGCACCTAAATGCTTCTTAACAGAGTATTTTGGTTTGTTTGACATTTTTAAGTTACTACATGATTCCTTCATAGTCTGTGTTCCATCATAGTGTTCCATCATAGTCTGGATGACTTCAGTATTCATTTACAATGTAGGAAAAAAATAATCAAACACTAAATAAGAATGAGAATAAGAATAAGAATGAGAATAAACTACTAGGAAATCAGAGCATGCTGTGTACATTACTACTTGAATAATCTGATGACTTAGTAGTAATCAGATTACTAACAGGTATTTGTAGTGCGTGTAAAGGCACTGGTGTATGTGTGTGTGTGTGTGTGTGTGTGTGTGTGTGTGTGTGTGCGTTTTAGCTTTCAGACCTAAGAGACGTCTCCAGACAGAAGCAGATTTGTTAAGATTTGTCTCGTTTACTGAATTTATGGATGCAGAGAACGTGTCTGATGCACTAATGATAGAGGCCCCTGTTGTGGCGAACGTGTAATTCACTGGCTTTTTTAGGCCTCCCATGGTGCACCTCACAGGGCCAGGCTGCCACATCACAGATGGTGTTCAGCATGCCTGCGCAGTCGGGGGGCTCTTATCTAATAGATCTTTCTCTTTCCCTTTGTGGGAACCCCTGTGTTATCTGAGGTAGACTGTTTTTAGGGCTAGCTTTGTATTTGGCTTCGAACATTAGCAAACCTTTCGACAGGTTTGAAAGGGAGCCCGGCCTATAGCATTGACCAAGCTTGAAAAAAAGGCTTAAAAGGTTCTAATAGATCCATTTATTAAGTAATACATTTAGTAAGACAAGTGGTGTTAATTGTTTTAGAATAATTTACACTGAAGGTTGGCCAAACAATACAATTTAGTGCCCTATCTCTAACACCTGCGTTGTTTAAATAGCAACAGTGCTTGTGAATATACCTACACTGATGGATTTGTTCAGGTAAATTTCTGGTGTATTGCTATCTTGGCAACGGAAAACACAGGTGCTCTTCTGACTGACTGAAAACAGCCTAGAAAAATGTTAACAATCAGATGTTCATTGCTTTCTTGGCAGTGATTTTTTTGCTAACACATGCATGGACATGCAGCAGTGCAGAAACCCATAATGCATGCCTGGTGCCATTGTTTTACATCAACAATAAATAAAATGAATGAATGTCAATGAGCAGGTCAGTTTCCTTTGCTAATAATTATTGCCTACATCCAGGTAGCTGCGCCATTAAAATAGCAATTTAGAATGGCAAGTGATTGGTTTATTGCATGTTACACCCAAAACAAAACACACCCATGCTTAATTAAGAGAATTAGTACAGGCCTTGATAAAGGTGTACTTTTCCCATCATTATGATAGCAAAGACACACTGACACACTCTAAATCAAGCTGCACAATGCAGCTCACTAAAATAGGACCCCTAGTGTTTAAACATATTCATTACATACAACTTAAAATACAACTTAAATCTTCAGTGTGTCTTAGAATCCGGTGCACCTTATGTACGAATTCTACCAGTCAGGTTTTAAGAAGCAGTAAAGAAAAAAGAAACGTTACCTGCAGCCTCTCCGGAGAGGGGGCGCTTTTTATGGCTGGGGTACAGATTTCGACACACTTTCAAAATAAAAAACAATTTCTGCTTTTTCGGGAGAGACAAATACACCTATTTCTGATATTGGGTGGGTTACATCCCCATCGGTTCCTAAGCCAATGCCAGCTGCAGAGGAGATGCAAATGAGATCATACGGCTGTGTTTAGTGAGACTAATATGACAAGTAAGTTCACTATGTCCGAGAGATAATGATACAAAAGAGTGGCACATCTGCCTGATGCATTAATCATGTCAATGTAAAGGATGTGCTGATCTCATGCAGGAATTCTTTCTCTGTCTGGGAGAGAAACTGCCAATTATTGCGTAGTTGATTATTCAGTGATGAAGAGCAGAGAGGGCTTCCTATAGCTTCAGGCTAACAGAAGTTGCATGCATTGCTAACAGCTCTGTATAAATAATACAAAATAGATTTATGTCTAACGTTTAATATGGAAACATTATGTAAAAAAACATGTAAAAGTATTAGGAATGTGTGATGATCTGAAATCCGTTAATGTTGGCAGATATGGCATATATTGTGGTTGGTGTGGTGCAGTGGATAACACCACTACCTTCCAACTGAGCTAAGATAAGATTGAGAGACTGGGGTTCAATTCCAGGTCTGGGTGACTATGCTGTGCTGCACCAGTCATTAAGAGTCATTGGGCAAGACCCCTAACACTACATTGGTCCAGCTCTGTAACAGGAATAACCTTGTAAGTCATTCTGAATAAGAGAGTAAGCCGTACAAATGCTGTACATGTAAATGAAACCAATATTTGAGGTACTTATTATGGTTCCATTAAGATGTCCATGCAGAGCACACAGAAAAAAGGCATAACATTTGTGGTGTCAATTGAGTGCAGCTTAATTAAGGGCGTGTCAGTGTGCCTTTGCTATCGTAACGACGAGAAAAGTATAATTAATTCTCTTTAGGTAAAATATATGTGAAATAAACCAATCAGCATATCAATTACCTTTCTTTTTAAGAGCCAGGTGCGCTCTGACTTTGGCAGATTGCTGTTTTAATGGTGCAGCTGCCTTGACGTGTCGTACTCTTCTTAGCAGAGGAAACTGACCTGCTTGTTTGCACTGTGCAGGTGTGGGAGCAGGCCATTTCACGTCTATGTGTGTGTAATAAACCGGGCTATTTGCAAAAAAACGTCTTACTGTTGACTTCTGCCTAGGTAGTTTTCTGTCAGTGGTATACTTGTGTTTTCCGTTGCCAAGATCACAATACAGCAATAGTGATCTATAGCGCATTGGTCAATTGCAGATCGCGCAACTAAATTTAGATGTCGGTGTGTCCTCATATCGCATACCTGTCAAGTTTTGCATTTAAAAATAAGAAAAAAATCCCGATGCCCGGTTTTAGCCGTCCCACCAGCCCAATTGAGGTTCAGTATCCCTTACATTTTAAGACAGGTTGACAAGAAATCTAAAATAACCACCTGTGAACCACTTACAGACTACAATTAGATGATCAGAATCTGATCATCTGGCCTACCTTTGTTGACATTGAAATGTTGTGGACATTCCTACATATGTAATTCTTATAATACAGCCTTAATAAAACCCTTTTCTAAATATTTACATGAAGCTAGGGCTTTTTTGCCTGGGATGCACTCTTTTATGTTAAATTTTTTCATTCAATGGATTTAAAATTGAACAAAGGGTGCACAAATTCTGCAAAATGAGCTTTTACTAAAGGACATGGACCAGATATATTCCATCAGTGAATCCATTCCCCAATAAAGTATGCAAAACAGTACATCAACAATGGATTTCATGTAGCTGTGTAATAATGTAAACAATTCACTTATTTCTGATTTGTTCTTTTAACATTTATAACACAAAGGAACAAATTATTAAAAGAAATATTAATAAATATCAGTTCTAAGGGGCCTACACAACTAATACTCTTTATTTAATATTCCATATACAAGCCAAGATGTGCAAAACTGTCATCTAATCAAGAGGTGCTACTTTGAATGATCTAAAATATAATTCAATATGTTTTTGAACTGGCACCATGATTGGCGTTAAGAGATATAATAACCTCTCATTAATAAGGTTTTTATTTTTTTTTATAATACAGGAATTTTACGGTAAAAATACTAATACGGGAGGATGGCAGGAAAGAGAGATAAAATACGTTCGTTTCCCGGCCAAAACGAGAGACTTGACAGGTATGTCGTATTGTGAGGGCACAAAAAAATATCACTGTATATCAGTGTGTCACTTGCCATTCCCTTTAAGAGTCAGATACCCTCGGATTTTGACATGTTTGTATCTTAAAAGTGTTCAGCAAAGGTTACTGACCTGCACGTTCACACTGTGAAGATACACCAGCAGCTCATTTAAGGGAACAGCAATGTTATTGTAGGGTGTAAATGCAGGGTATACAATAGGGCCGGTGGTCTTCTTCCAGACCTTGAAAAAGTGGCTAGAAAAAGAACAGTTAATAGAAAGCCTAAAGAAAACCCAATAAAAAAAAAAACAATACTGGCATGCTATTCACGTCCATGATAAGTGTATGCAAATAAACTTCAGTTGACAGTTGGGCTCCGAGTAGTCCAGTGGACTAAGCGCTGCCGCAATGATCAGAAGACTGTCGGTTCAAATCCTGTTCATGTAGCTTCATGTAGCCATCAGCTACCGGAGCCCCAAGACCAAGAGAGTACACTTGGCCTTGCTCTCTCTCTGGGTGGTTAAATGGTGCTCTCTCCCCACATCACAAAGGGTGATGTCGATCAGCACAAGGCTGCGTCTGTGAGCTGATGTATCTGAACCGAGTCGCTACGCTTTCTTTCGAGCGCACTGTGATTCTCCTCAGCAAATCTAAAAGAGGTGGTGGCTGACTTTACATGTATCAGAGGAGGCATGTGTTGGTCCTCACCCTACTGGTGTTGTGTGGCATCACTAGTGATGGAGGGAGTCCTATTTAGTGGGCAGGATAATTGCCTGTGTAAATTGGGGAGAAAACGACAACTGTATATAAATAAATAAATAAAAAATCTTTCTCACATCGTAACATCGTTCTTAAAGGGGGGTCATGTGAGGCCGTGTTTTGCTTGCTTTAGTCTAGTGTCTCCTCAAGTTTCATCTTCGGCTGTGTGTAAACACGTGAATTTTTAGTAGGAGATTAAGGAAGATTGGAACATGCTGTGCTGGAACTGACAGCTTGCTTTCAGTCCTTATGTGGGTTTAAGTAGATTTTAGAGGATCAGTTTGATGTTTTTGAATGAGTTTCAATAGAGTATCAGTTTTAAAACCGGTAATGGGATTTCAGTACTCCTTGTACCTCTGCTTAGCACTTATCTCGTCTCAGCAGTTTTGCCATTTTGTCTGATCTGTCGCGCCTATCATTCACGCAGCTGTGCGTCGGGTTGGCTTCCGCAGAAATGACTGGAGTTACTGTGGGGAAAAGGCTTTTATTTAAAAGGACCAATTCTGTATCAATTGGTTAAGGCACATAAAGTATAGCTGGAAGACGGGAGCCTATAAAAGAGTGTGGGATCAAATCTCATCATTTCTTCATTTCTCTCTCGCTCTTTACCCGTGACATAATGGTTATTGTATTAACTCTACGCTGCGTTTGTCTTGGGCCTGCGTCTGGTGTGGGGGTTGGAGAAATCGCATGTGTTGATTGGCTTGTGGATGGAGGTCGATGGTGTTTGGGGAATAGATTAGCTGTCAGGCCGTAGTAAAGTATCCTCTCTGCTGACCTCCGGAGAGGTCCGGTGACCAGCCAACCCGTGGCAGGTCAGCGTGAAGGTCCCCTTAAGGATTTACAATAGAAAAGACAAAAGACAATGAAGAGAGACACTTGACAGATTGGAGTGAAAGATTAGCGCAATGGACTCGAGCCACAATCAGTCCTGACATTAGAAGAGGAGCGATCGGCTATTGATTTGTTGGGATGGAACGATGAGGGAGAATGCAGCCTTGAGATGATTGAAGAGACACATCTTCTCATTTAATATTTTTATTTTTCTCGATTTGTTTCTACATTGTAAATCAATAATAAAGTCATCCAGACTATGAAGGAACACACAATGAATCATGTAGTAACTTAAAAATGTTAAACAAACCAAAATACTCTGTGAAGCATTTAGGTGCTCTTATCCTGAACTTAACCTGTACAACAGAGGAAACTTTTGCTCTTCCTTTCCTGGGGTGGTCCTGATGAGTGCCAGTTTCATCATAACGCTTTTAAAATTCTTTGCAACTAAAAGATACTTTCAAAGTTCTTGAAATCATATGGAATGACTTACCTTAATTTCTTCTTTACTAAGTTGAGTAGTTCTTGCTTCTCATAATATGGTTTAGAACATTACTCAAATAGAGCTATTCACTGTATACCTGTAACTCTACCTCTTCACTACTTTACAACTGATGCTCTCAAACATATTAAAAGGTAAGACTCTACCTCATAAAGCTGACTCAGAAAATCCAGCCAAGATGTGCAAAGGTGTCATCTAATGAAGAGGTGCTACTTTGAATAATCTAAAACAGCGGTTGGCAATTAAGTTTGGCCGCGGGCCAGATTTTTTCCAAGCCATTACATGGCGGGCCACAAGCACTTGGCGGGGAGGGGTATTGGCGGGAGGGCGCTCTTAAAATGACAAGCAGACATTCAAGTGGGCTGATGTGGGTGAAATCTGTGGACTGACCATTGGGGGCGCTATTAACGATATACCTGTTTGTTAAATAAAAAAAAACAAACGAATAAAAAAAAAAGAACAGAGTAAAGAAGCTAGCAGTTATCTAACAGCCCGTGGCTCTATCAAAAAATCTTTAATAAATTTTTCTGTTTTGGAAAATTAAGTTTCTAAATAAAGAGCATTTTTGAGACGGACAGTCCGATTTTTTTTTCATTATAGTTCAACCTCACGGGCCGACCTATGATCTAAAATATAATTCCATATGTTTTTCTTCTTAGTTTGGATGCCTTTAGTATTAATCTATAATAATTCAGGAGATTTTTACATTGTAAGATCTTTGACTGGTACTGTATATGGTATATTCCTAGAGAAAAAGCATGTATGTGTATTGTCTGCCCAAATGTTACAAGCTATAACCATTGGTCTTTGTCAAATGTACAGTATGACAAAAGACACTAGTGTTGTTATACAACTGACAAATTAACCCAGTGTCATGTTGTGTTGTGATTTTATGTCCCTGTTGTTTTATTTATGTAGTGATTTTCTACTGTAGATAGATTTTTTTTGTTGGGTTTTACCCTGCAGTTTTATTCAGTGCTGTGGTTATTTTAGATGTTTCATTCTCTGTTCCTCCTGTAGTTTGATTGCATATCCTCAATAGGGTTGGGACGATATATTGTATTGTTTCAATCATATCGAATCGATATGTGGCATCAAATATGGATCATTTTATTGGACATAGACATGCTTAACTCTAACTTTTTTTTAGACTTGTTCCCCAATTTGACTTACTTACTAAAGTTACTGCTTCATTTCTCATTCTTCATTATTGGTTGTTAAATTCTGGGAAACTCTGCGACACCAATAAATCCATAATTCTGGTATTTGCTTATTTAGTGTAACGCCAGACTGGATGGAGTGATGCTAGCCGAGTAAAAGTCGAAGACTGGTTTATTTACAGGCAGAAAACCAGATATAATAACCAGAATAGACAGGCAAACAATAATCTCACCAGCTACAGGAATTGTAGTGGAATAAACAGTCCAGGATCGTAACCAAAAGACAGTCCAACAATGCATCAAATCCAAAAAGGTGCAAGTAGGCCTGTCACGATAATTTCAATATCGATTTATCATACAATAAATGAACGTGACTTCAATAATTTTTGATAATCTTGATATCATCTATTGTGATTATTTGGATTATTGGTTTGTTCACATATATAACAGTGAAATGTATTTTAGCCAGTCATGCTTCAATAACTGTGACTCCATAACACACACAGTAACAGTTTTGTTGTCTTTAAAAAGTGTACAATGGCTTTTTATGTTATTCTGCTTTTATTATGTCAGTGGCATTTAATAGTCTTAAAATTACAAAAATATCGTGTATCGCAATCATTTCTGGGACAATATATCGTCTACGAAAATATTTTATCGTGACAGGCTTAGGTGCAAGACAAGAGACAAAAGAGATATACAGAAAAATTAAGTTGAAATGAGAGGGCAATAGGAAAATACAGAGAAATAACGCTCAGTACACAACGGAAAATCGACAATAACTGCTGCATTATATACAGGAAGTTAGATGAAAGTGAATCAGAACTTCCTCAGAACACAGGTGACCCTGAGCCTCGGAGCGTAACGTGATTGGGTGAAGGTGAACAGGTGATATTGACGTCATTTCTTGTTGGATTTTGGGAAATTGAGTCTGCACGGCGGCGTGACATTTAAGGGTGCTTTCACACCTGCCTCGTTTGGTCCGTACTGATTTTTCAGTTTGGTCCAAACCAAAGTAGCAGGTGTGAAAGGGGCCGCGAACCACGGTCCGGACCAAAGAACCAGATTTTGGTCCGACCAAGAGAGGTGGTCTCGCTCCAGATCTTCTGAACCATGGTCCGGTTGCCTGCAGTGTGAAAGCGCTTTTCTAGATGGTTTGAACCATCTAGAAACAACGGCAACGGCAGCAGAAGAAGAAAAATAACCAACTACTACTGACTGCAGCCTGCGGGAAGGCGGAGTTAGACGTCCAGGGCGTCCAGTCCCACCCACTTTGTCCACGCCACGCCTTGTCAGTCTCGCAAGCTTGTAGTGTATACACAGTATTTAATCCGGACGATGCGGCACGTTATATTTAAACTCTGCTAACTGCCCTGTACATTGTTTACTTCTGTTCAGAGGCGGATTAACCACCCACTGAATTGTCAACACGCCAACATCAGACGCATGGCCTTGTAAAACCAATCAGCGTCAGGTTTAGGAAAACGCATCGATACGTAATATGTAAGTGATGATTACAGGATGTAGGAGTATCACACAAAGGTCTTTAGTGCGCTCCCTAAACTGCAGTGTGAAAACAAAAATAAGAGGACCAAATATATACAATGTAGCAACACATGAACCTTGGTTCGGACCACGGTCCGGACTTTCAGGTGTGAAAACACCCTAAGAGTATTTTATCCTCTTCATTAACACAGACTCACTAAAGTAGTATCGTAGAGTATTTTTCTTTTGATATGTATTAAGTATCACATCATTAGATACCCTGTGATTTCCACCTCGACTGGTCAAGCCCCCAGAGTTTGATGCTTGATGCTATGCGGTGATTTAGCAATGCAGAGAGATGCTCGACGGGTTAGGGCGACGGACTCGAGCGACAATCAGTCCTGACATTAGGAGGGGAGCGGTCAGCTATTGATTTGTGGGGATGGAGTGAAGAGGATGAGTGCAGGCCTTGAGCTGATTGGAGAGACTCTGGAGCGTCTAGAGGACTCTCGAAAGATGGACCGAGCCGCGCTCTGGGTGTCAGCCCGAGGGCTGTGGAGCCGACGCCGCTCCGCTGCCAGGCCTCCCTGTGCCTGTTCTGTTACCTCATTTAATCTTCATCAGTCGCTACTCTTCCCCAGATCTCATTAAACGGCCTGCTCGCTCTCTGATCCTCCTCCATGTGTTCAATTAGAGTCACAACACTGAACCGGCTCTCCAGTCCAAAGAACATTTGAAACATTTGGGCCAGCACCTGCTTCATTAAAAGACTCTCTCTGAGTACATCGCTGCAGAGATGTATGTCTCAACACAAATTACAGCCAGAGCTTAGAGTCAGCTTCATCTCCACTATAGACCATTAAACCAGCACTGCTCAGACCGGGCCTGCAGAACTGCAGTACTGATAGGGTTTAGATGAGTTTACAGTATACCTTAATTAACATGTAAATTAGTAATTATTTATATTTATGTTAGTTGGGATAAGTCTCCATATTTGCAAAGATTATGGCAACTTTTACCAGACAACAGAAATGAGCATTAAAATCTGAACTGATATATTGTTTTGTTTTAGTTGTTGTTTTCACAGTATTTAATTAAAGACAAGAAGCATTTACAGTGTATCACAAAAGTGAGTACACCCCTCACATTTCTGCAAATATTTAAATATATCTTTTCATGGGAAAACACAGAGAAAATGACACTTTCACACAATGAAAAGTAGTCTGTGTGCATCTTATATACTGTAACAGTGTAAATGTATTCTTCCCTCAAAATAACTCAATATACAGCCATTAATGTCTAAACCACTGGCAACAAAAGTGAGAACACCCCTAAATGTCCAAATTGAGCACTGCTTGTCATTTTCCCTCCAAAATGTCATGTGACTCATTAATGTTACTAGGTCTCAGGTGTGCGTAGGGAGCAGGTGTGTTCAGTTTTTTAGTACATCTCTCACACATGGCACCTCATGGCAAAGAGCTCTCTGAGGATCTTAAAAGACGAATTGTTGCGCTACATGAAAATGGCCAAGGCTACAAGAAGAGCTGCAGCACAGAGGCCAAGATCATCCAGCGTTTTAAAGGAGCAGGGTCCACTCAGAACAGACCTCACGTTGGAAACAGGAAACACCTGGGACTAAGGGGCGGAGTTACAAACTGAACACAGGTGAGGGCAAAGAAACACTAAGGAACCAGGGTCACGCCGGATACACACTCACAGGCACAAGCAGACGACAGGCACAGAAAAGGTAAATACACAGAAAAATGACAACGGACAGGAAACAGGGCAAGGACGTGACAAGATTATACGCCCCACACTACATCAAATTGGTCTGCATTGCTTAAATGAGCTGCTGGTGTATCTTCACAGCATGAACACGGAGGTCAGTATCCTCTGCTGAGACACACAAAGCACCGTGCTCTTAAGATACGAACGTGCCAAAGTCAGAGCTCACCCGACTCATCTTAAAGGGAACTGACGAGTGACACACTGATTGGTTTATTTTACATTTCCGCCAAAACACACTCATGATTAATTAAGAGAATTAGTAGATGCCTTATGTGCATTTTGAGACGCACAAGGCTTATTTGTTGTGCCCTCACGATACCAAAGACTAATCGACTCGCCCAGAATTTAAATAGTGCGCTATACATAGATTTATAAAGGAAGGTCATTAAAATGATAATACCACTGTATATCGAGATATTGATGTATTGGCCATCTCCTACAGTTTGTATGACTATTGTGTAATCAGATATCTGCAGTAATCTAATTATAATCAGCTTTTTGAATGGATTTTATTTTATTTATTTTTTTAACCCATCAGCTCTTTGGTTTTGTTTTTTTTTTACATGGAATTTAAAACAGCTTTGACCCACTGTTGTGTAACATCCACATTTTTAAGGAAACGCTGAGGATTTAACGGAACTTTTAAGAGTTGGACTTCAGGTAGTTTTTGTCTGATTTGAAGTGACATGCGTTCCCTGTAAACAACTCCTGTAAGACCCTGGATGGATCACAGCGGGGTCAGACAGTGTGGTCAGACACAGTCTCCCCACCAGCCCGAACCTCCCGGGGCTAAGCAGCTCTGCCAAGCTCCCAGCAGTCACAGGGGATAGTTATTAATATTATCTCTGAAGGATATGGACAGGTAGTTACAGCCACTGCTTGTGGTTATTAAAAGAGCTGAGTGGAAGCCTGTGCTGCAGCATGTACCACATATTCATCCCTTAGAAGCAGAAAGGGAGAGAGAGAGTTTTGGACTTTTGTTATTCGGTGATATATTACATACATAATGTGAATTTAGAAAATCCTTCCTGTCTTAAAATCCTTAAAATCCTTTAGTTTTCCCAAACATCATCAGTGCATCTTATAATCCGGTGCTCCTTATGTATGAATTCTACCAGGCAGGTATTAAGGAGCAGTAAAGTCACTCAACTGAAGTACAGAGTTATACAGGAGTTTCAGTTTAGTTCTCCAGCACCGAGACTCAAGACTGGAGCAGTATTAGCATTAGACGCTAAGCGCTAGCTCTTTTGCCATTCAGAAGTAAGTATTATCGGACTGTAGCCTGATGCTAACCCCTGCTATCACTACTGGAGCAGCATTAACATTACCCGCTAACCGCGCTAAGATCTAGCTCTTTCACCATTCAAAGATGAGGTTTATCAGCCTGTAGTCTGTGCATTTACCATGTTAAAACCAGCTACATGGGACTGTGGAACTGTGTAATCTGTGTAGATTAACATCCAGCGCTCGTTTGATTTTGAAAAGAACATGTTTTACAGTTCTGTTTACTTAACGTAGCTTTAGCTTAGCTTAGCTTAGCTTAGCTTAGGTCTCTCCACCCAACATTAACACTAGATAATCACCTGCTTGTTTCTGCTTTACTTGTAGCTGGTTTTAATATTGTGGCTGAAGGTTGCCTTACCATTACCCTAACATCATTAATCCTATATTTTCGTATTAATCGTTTGATTAATAACTGAATAACTATACTTTTTCTTAAGTAAATAGAAGTGGTGGTCAAAAAGCTTTTTAAATTGAGGGAATTGACTATTTGGTATGGCACACCCCTAACTGAGATATCAAAAAAAAAAAATATATATATATATATATCAAAAGTCAGATTTGTAACAAAAGTCAATGATCCAGAATGTCATGATACTAATAATGAACTCCATATATCTCCATATATCCAGGATTAAAGTAAAATAAATGATACTGGACATATATTAATAATAATAATCTATCTCTAGTAGATATATAATAGGAAATGAGAACAGTGTGAATTTTTCTTTTGCTAAAAACAGTATAAGAGTAGTACCCTGATGTGATAACTAGGGGTGGGTGATATGGCACTAAATTTCAGGATATAATATCGTTCACCATATTCAAAAATGCTGGCGATATTATTGCGTATGATACAATATGGCACACTCCTAAAGCGTATCACCCAACCCTACACTACATACATTCCCCAACCTTGCAAAAAATGTATGAGGTGAAAACTAGGCTAAAAGAAAAGCCTGGGTAGCTAATATTTCAGAATGTGAGTTTTAGAGTTCTCAGCTACCTGAGACTCTGTGTTTGTGTGGGAGAATAACACGCAGTAACAGAAGAGCATAGTTTAGCCTGCTGTTTAGTCATGCTGAGCTGCTGCTGTGGGTGCAGTGTTCTTTCTCTCATGTACAGCAGTCCTGCTGCCGTGCCAGGTGAGCTCAGTGACAGAAAATCACAAAAACCCAGCTTTAGAGATGATATTGAAGCAGAGCCAGTTTAACTGCACTGGACTTTTCCCGCTTCCTGGGCTGCCTGCAGTAACTGCTGTAAACAAAGCAGTTCAATAGATCTGTAGTGCAGTATTCCCTGGTTCCTCAAACGAGATTTGTTTTAGGTTCTGTGTATGTACTAGTGCATCTCAAACATTAGAATATGATAAGTTTCTCTGATTTGACCAAATTGAAAACCTCTGCCATATAAACAAGGGGAAGATGGATGATCACAAGCCATCAAACTAAACTGAACTGCTTGATTTTCTGCACCAGGAGTGTAAAGCATAAAGTTATCCAAAAGCAGTGTGTAAGACTGGTGGAGGAGAACATGATGCCAAGATGCATGAAAACTGTGATTAAAACCCAGGGTTATTCCACCAAATATTGATTTCTGAACTCTTAAAACTTTATGAATATGAACTTGTTTTTTGGGGGTTTTTTTGCATTATTTGTCATTATCTTTTTTGCTATTTCAGCCGTTTCTCATTTTCTGCAAATGAATGCTGTAAATTACAATTTTTTATTTGGAATTTGGAAGAAATGGCTGTAGTCTGTAGTTTATAGAATAAAACTACATGTTCATTTTACTTTAACATAAACCTATAAATAGCAAAAACAGAGAAACTGATGCAGAAAATAAAGTGTTCTCTTATTTTTTTTCCAGAGTTGTATAATATATATATATGTATATTTATTACACACCAAATGATCTATTTTAAGCGTT
This sequence comes from Astyanax mexicanus, assembly GCF_023375975.1. Classification (NCBI taxonomy): domain Eukaryota; kingdom Metazoa; phylum Chordata; class Actinopteri; order Characiformes; family Acestrorhamphidae; genus Astyanax; species Astyanax mexicanus. Next base: position 5,851,917 of record NC_064422.1, read on the forward strand.
TATTTCTTTTATTGTTGATGATTATGGCTTACAGCCAATAATAACTCAAAAGTCAGTATTTCATAAAATTTAAAAATTATATAAGACCAATTGGTACTTTTATCAGTGTGGGCAGTGTGCTAAATCCTGATGGAAAATGAAATTTGCATCTCTATAAAAGTTGTCAGCAGAGGGAAGCATCAATGACCATCAGTACATTTTGCATTTTATTTGGAAATCAAGGCACACAGTCCAAGCTACTTGAGGTCTAATGTGAAGTTTCCACAATCAGTGATGGTTGTGATGGAGAGACGTGTCATCTGCTGGTGTTGATCCACTGTGTTCTATCATTTTAGGGAGTTTTATCATTATTCTGTGCCTGGGAACGAGAGGAACTTTTTCTCTGAGCTGGGGATCATCTGCACAATTTCATTTGTCTCTTTTCTGAGTGAATAATTGCTGTTTGCTGCTGTTTTTTTTATTATTTTACGTAGATAAAAACACTCATGCATTGAGGAACAGCAGCAGGAGCTCCTCAGATAAAGTGCTGTTCTCATTTCTGAGCTACCATTACTCCAGTGTATTAGCTTGCTATGCTGACTGGCTAGCGTTAGCTAGTGAGCTGTATCTGCTTCTTTAATGGTGGTGCTGTTCAATCCATAGTATTAGTACAGTATAATGCTGCAGTTAATAAAAAAGCAATGGCAGCAAAACAGAGCTTCTTTTTAACCCAAGTTAAACAAGCTAGACACAGAAACTGAAGTCCAGACCATTCTTCCTTCAGTCTCCAGTTCTTCTTCCTGTAAGCAAGCGTTGGCAGTATGTAGAGGCTTACTGGGAAAGCAGAAATTCATCAGGCTCTAGAACGCATTGACAGGAAAAGCAGGCGGGCATGGGCAGGGCTGCCAGCTGCATGGCGATTGGCCATTGTAGGGACAAAGTGATGGGGGAGTACAATGAGCCGAGAGGATGTGAAGACGTGTGGGCAGAATATAGTCCGCGAGCTTGGCCGAGCTTCAGCTTGCCTGCCCAGTGCAGGTGCTGTGCCAGCTTGCCGAGGTCTGGCCTGCCACAAACCAGCTGCCAGGGGACCTCCTGCACTGGGCTCGGTGAGTTTAGCACAACTGTCCAGCTGTTCGGTACTTCCATAGATGGACCTCCAAGCTGTGAGGTCATGTTATGAGTGTGTGTGTAGGGGGATTGATATTCGAATGAGCCATTGCCATGTGGGAATCACATTTGGTTTGTATTTTTCATTTGTTTTAAAATAAGTCTAGTTGTGGTCTCTAGTATATGAATGCCATGTTAGGATATTTTTTGTGAAAAAAAAAGAAGTGCTCCGGTGATCCAGTATAACGCTGCTTTAGTTCGGTGGAGGAGTGGGTGGAAAAGAATGTTAGGATTTCGGCTCTTGGTCATGAATATTCGCCTCTGATTAAATAACAGCACTGCGACACCAAGAGGCAATGAGATGGACAACAGTTAGAAATGTTTTCAAATAAAGATATTTTTACGCCGATAACAGTCTTTGTAATGTCATTATAACATGTGTAATGCCCTGCTAAGTGCAGTTCAGCCACTGACCAAGTCTTAGAGTCTCTTTAAAATGCCAAATCCACTGGAGATCCTTCGTAAACCTATAAATACTTAAACACAAAGATAGGTAGTCCAGGTCTAGAAAGTCAAAATCCACCCCTGGGTTTTGTTGGCTGAGCCACAACAGAGCTACCCAGAAAGTTGGAACAAAACGTTGGGGTGGATTTTTACTTTTTGGACCTGGACTACCCACCTCCGCTTACACAAGATAGCTAGCTAGCTTAGTAACTAGTGTAATAGCAGAACTCTTTCCTTGATTTGATGATTACATAATAAAAAATATAAGATAAGTTTACAGAGTTATGGCTTGAATTCCAGATACCTCATTTAAAAGACCATTGGGTCATAGCATAACAAATATTAATGTTCTGAACGTAAACAGCTACCTATCTCCCTATTGTACTTCGCTGGTGGTGTTCCATAGACAAATTCTAACCATTTCTAACCATCCTTAGCTTTGATTTACTGGGTAAAGTATATAATAAACACTAATGTGTTATTCGCACAAATAAGACAGGAACAAACTGTCATGCTGTTCCTAGCGCTGTTAGTTAGCTCCTATCTGATGAGAGGGTATCGCTGCGTGGCTTCAGCACTGCCTGTGGGCGGTCGCAAGCCAAGGTGGGCGGGGCCCTAAATACTAATTCACGGGATGACGTAGACACGGGTGCTTTTCCTGATCGACTTGTTTTTCTGAATATTTTCTTTTACTATCTACTGCAGCATCATAAACAACTCAGAGAGACCTACTGCATTTCACAAAGAACAAGAAAAAGTGGATTTTAGCAGAAGGAGGGCTTTTTTTACCTGCCTTGTTATGGATTTTCAGACTTTTGAGGTGAAAGGGTTAATAAACTATGATCCATACCAAAGGACCAGAGATTGGTGCACCCAAAAGAGGTGTTCTTGGTCCAGATCTACTGAACCATTGTCCGGTTCTTCTGCAACAGTTCTTTTTGTTCTGTAAATTTGTTATAATTTGAGTTACAAGGTTGTTGCCTTAAAATGATATGTTCATTATAGTGAATAGTATCTAATGTCCCATTAAGAACAGCTATAAAATACACAGTTGGAAGTTAATGCTGCTGTTCTTCCTCTAAGGCAGGCAAACTCAACTTTTCAATTCCAGGATTTTTCCCTAAGGCCTTTTTCTGGAGACAGTGTTAGCTTGGCTTTGGCGAACAATTTGACATAATTTAGGAGAAAACAAACAATTGTGGATGTTGTGCCAGGGCTTTGTTCGCTGTGTCTGGCACGTGGAAGCTGGGCAAACTCCACGGCCGAAGACACTATGCGGCAATGCCTGTGATTGGTTGAGAGCGTAGATGACAGGCAAACAAAGCCACAGAAAGTGTGCCAGCTCGAAGGCGCATTCGGCTTCGTGCAACGCTTAAAATTTTAATTTTGCAGGAATTATGCAGAGTCCTTTACACTATTCCAAAAAGCAAGGATACATCTTTTTTTTAATGACCAATCGCAGAGGAAAATTGACAAATATCCAGCATTCATTGGAAATTCAGTATTGGCACAATGGCAAAATATACTAAAAGACCTTTAATTAAAGCTAGCTAAGTTTATAAGTCCTTGTATTTTAAATAGGCGGACATCAAGACTGTTTTTTTTTAATATGGTGAGGAAATAGGTAGTAAAGTTGTTAAACTTTGGCTCATTAAAGTCCAAGAGTTGTATGCCCTCCTGTGGTAGGCTTAACTAAGTTGGATAGCTTTTAATAATAGTGGCTACTAGAAGGGTGGATTTTTTTTTTTGTGTGTAGTTTTCGGCAGGTGTTTGTTCACACCCAAATTCTTTGGTCTGAATTTTCTGACTTTTTTAGTTTGGATCTAAAACAAAGTAGCAGATATAAAAGGGTGGTAACACTTTATTTTAAGGAACACAAATTAGGCGCTTATTAATGTTTTTTTTTTACTTGCTTAATAAAGCCTTAATTAGACATTTGTAAATGATTTATTCACTATTTATTAGGCTTTATTCTGTTTTAACATTATTGGTGCTTGATTAGGGGTCTATTCTGTGGAAATAATTAATAACGGCTGTATTAGTTCTTATAGTGCACAATAAACAGTTATTTTAGCACCCTGTTAAGCAGATTATTAAGCATTAACTATTAGCTAATTCTACATGTTATTAGTGTATAATAGGCAGCAGTTTGATCTATATGTGAGTTTGGCAGGGTTATGGCTGTGCTGGAGTTTATTAAGAGTTAATAAGGGGGTAATAAGTCACTAATAGAACAAGAAGTGCACCATGTAAAAAAAAAACACATTTTATCACATTTATTCTCTATTGAATTCAAGCAGTTCTATTTTCTATTAGATGTAACATAACTGTTTATTGTGCACTATAAGAACTAATACAGCCCTTGTTAATCATTTCCACATAATAGACCCCTAATTAAGCACCAATAACACTTATAACACAGAATAAAGCCTTTACAAATGTGTAATTAAGGCTTTATTAGGCAAATGATAAGACATTAATAAGCGCCTAATTTGTGTTCCTTAAAATAAAGCGTTACCAAAAGGGTTTGTGAACCAGGATCTGAAACAAAGCACCAGAATTTGGTTGGGATCTACTGAACCATGGTCTGGCTCTTCTGCAGTGAGAAACACTTTTCTAGATGTTCAGACTTTCATATCATTTACAGAAAGTTCTGTCAGTCTTTAAACACATCAGAGGATAAAATAACTGGTGTTGTGCCAAAATCTGACTCCCCTTGGCGTGCAAGAGTGTCACACAGCGGTATAAACACAAATTAGCTTCGAATTTATTTATTTATTTATTTATTTACTGTAACAGTGGATTAACACTTATTTACAGTATAAACAGATATAAGAGGAATCTGAGGAGAATCTCTTACACTCGTTCTGCTGTGGGGCAAAAGCGTGTACCCGAAGGGGAGTCGGATTGTGACAGAGAGCTAGAATTCAGCACAACACTTTTAAAACCAAAGCAACTTGCTGAACGCTAACATAAATAACATTCTATAAATCAATTAAAATGAAGTGTAAAGAGACGCTGTCACACCTTAGCCTGTGTCTGTCCTGTGCTTTTCCCTCTTTTGGTTTTCTGTCTGGTGTTCGTAGCCATGTGCTTTTTTGAGCACATGGCATTGTTTTGTTATTGTTCTGTCTCCACCCTAGCCCCGCCCTAGCCCCACCCTAACCATTAGTGATCTCACCTTGTGCCGAGTTTGTAACCCCGCCCCCTCATTATCCTGGCCCAGGTGTTTCTCACTCTCCCTGTGTACATGAGCACCTCTGTTTCAGTGTTCGGTGTGGAGTCTTTTGTGTGATATGCGCTGTATGTGTCAGGTTGGTTTTTGTTTCTAGTTTTACTGTTTTTGATTATTCTTAAATCCTCTCTTTGGTATTTTAGTTATTTCAGTCTTGTATTGTTGTCTTGCGTTTACCTGTGTTTGTTTTCTGTTTGTTTTCAGTGTAGCTTTGGTTTAAGTTTGTTTGTTTCTTAGTTTATTATATATTGTATATATATATATATATATATATATATATATATATATATATATATATATATATATATATATAAATATTCTGCAATTGTGTCCATCCCTCTTCATTCGTGACAGATGCACCATGTAGCTGAGATTCCTATAATTGGATTACATTACATTAGAGTAAGTGGACACTTTTGTCCAAAACGACTTGCAAATAATTATGTACATTAGCAATAGATGACATAGAAGTTCAAGGCAATTTTTTTTTTGAAAGGGCCGTATTTAAGACTGTATTTTTCGCACTATAAGGTGCACTGTATTATAAGGCGCACTAATAATGAGCATCTATTTTTTTTTATATATATACATTAGGCGCACCAGATTATAAGGCACATTTTAAGCAACAATAGTAAAGAACAAGGGTGTCGCAATGCTTAAGGGGGCGCCTAAGTAAACAAAACTGTAATTGTTACAAAAAAAATACATTAAAGTCAAGTTAAGCTTAGATTTTCAGTATTATAGCGTGGTTATAATAACTGATGGACACAGTAATATTTCAGGATTTAAATTAGGTTTATTGTACTAACAGAAAATGTGCAATATGCATTAAACCAAAATTTGACCGGTGCAAAAGTATGGGCACCCTTATCATTTTATTGATTTGAATACTCCTAACTACTTTTTACTGACTTACTGAAGCACAAAATTGGTTTGGTAACCTCACTGAGCCTAGAACTTCATAGCCAGGTGTATCCAATCATGAGAAAAGGTATTTATTGTGGTCAATTGCAAGTTGTTCTCCTATTTGAATCTCCTCTGAAGAGTGACATCATGGGCTCATCAAAACAACTCTCAAACGATCTAAAAACAAAGATTGTTCAACATAGTTGTTCAGGGGAAGGATACAAAAAGTTGTCTCAGAGATTTAACCTGTCAGTTTCCACTGTGAGGAACATAGTAAGGAAATGGAAGACCACAGGGACAGTTCTTGTTAAGCCCAGAAGTGGCAGGCCAAGAAAAACATCAGAAAGGCAGAGAAGAAGAATGGTGAGAACAGTCAAGAACAATCCACAGACCACCTCCAAAGAGCTGCAGCATCATCTTGCTGCAGATGGTGTCACTGTGCATCGCTCAACAATACAGCGCACTTTGCACAAGGAGAAGCTGTATGGGAGAGTGATGCGAAAGAAGCCATTTCTGCAAACACGCCACAAACAGAGTCGCCTGAGGTATGCTTTTGCCAGGTTACCAAACCAATTTTGTGCTTCAGTAAGTCAGTAAAAAGTAGTTAGGAGTATTCAAATCAATAAAATGATAAGGGTACCCATACTTATGCACCGGTCAAATTTTGGTTTAATGCATATTGCACATTTTCTGTTAGTACAATAAACCTCATTTCAATCCTGAAATATTACTGTGTCCATCAGTTATTAGATATATCAAACTGAAATGGCTGTTGCAAACACCCAAATATTTACAACTAAAAATGATTAAGCTTAATAGGGGTGCCCAAACTTTTTCATATGACTGTATAAATAAATGTGAATTAAAGGTAATAAACAAACAAACACATATGCAATAGAATGGTAGAACCTCCCTCCCCATCCCCTCATTACCACAATTATTCATAAACAAGCTGCTCAAACCTACGCACACTAGAGGTCTCTCTCTCATTATGCTCCACAAATTACTGCTAATGACTCTCAAATTCAGCATTTTAACTTCTTTGGCAGAGGCTTGACCTGTATCTCCCAGAATACTCATTTAATCTGCTGTAGTTAATAATTACAGCGCTGTTTCTGCAATAGTTCATATCAGGGCATCATTCATTTTACACAGGCTCTGATATTTAATTTAAATTGCAGTCATTTTTTGTTATTAATGTCCCAATCACTTGATTGGAGTATGTCTAGTGCACAGAGAAATGTGCAATAGCAATGTTTTAAGAGGATGCAGTTAAGCAGTTGAACCAATCAAAACCAAAATCCTAATTCAACATGTAGAAAATGCAGTTAACATTATGAGAGCCACACATTGTAGATCATTTCTACCTAGTTTTATGTACATTTTGGCTCTAGCCCATTAATATTCACACATGCAAACATAAATAATTTTTTTAAATACATTTTTACATTAATAACAGTCTTTGCACGGTCATATGTTACTTTACAACATGTGTAATACCCTGATAAGTTCAGTTCAGCCACTGACCCAGTCTTAGAGTTTCTGTAAAATACAAAATCCACCGGAGTGTCAGGAAATGGGGATGACCCAGGCAGGGAGACGAGGAGACGGACGCAAGTGCAGGTAGGGTGAGAAATGAATAATTTAATAAATAAATATAAATAAACCAGGAAACGAGAAACAAGTAAACACTTAAACATAAAACAGGGAGATATATACAAGGATCAAGGGAGTGAACTAAATAAATTAAACTAGATAAACAAATAACCAAAAACCAAAACAAACGAGAGAAACCAGAGAACATAAACTAAACCAACAAGAGATAACAAATAGCAAAATAAACTGGGAGTAAATAAACAAAGAAACAAACGAGGGACTGAATAAATACAATACTAAACAAGGCAGGGATATATACAAGGAAAACTAACAAGAGGCTAAACTAGACAGGGACAAACTAAACTAGACAAGAATAAATAAACTAAGCAGGGAACTAAAGGGAACAAGAAACAAGAAGATGTAAACAAGGAACTAGGGCTAGGGCTAAGGCTGAAATCACAAAGAGACACGGAGAGACAAACAACAGGGGTTAGTGCAAAGACCGACGGAGACAAAGTGGCACAGGGGATCTATTTAAAGAAACAGGAAACACACTAGAATTGGAAACACCTGGGGAAGGGGCGGAGCTACAAATGAGAAACACATGGTGGAAATCTACTGACAAAAGACACAGAGGAGTACAGGTCACGTGAGGAAAACACACAGAGACATGAGACAGGGCTAAGACATGACACGGAGATCCTATTTAAACCTAGTTACTTACACACAGAGGTGGGTAGTCCAAGTCTAGAAAGAAGTCTAAAAATCCATGATAAACAGAACTCTTCTAAAAATACTCAATTGTACTTTGCTCATGGTGTTTCATAGACAAATTCTAACCATTTGTTCATTAGCTTTGAATTACTGGGCAATGCATATAACACTGATGTGTTATTTGCACGAATGAGACTGTGTCGCTGCCTGTGGGCGGTCACGAGCCAAGGTGGCTTTTCCTTTTCACTGTGAAGCTCCAGCTCATCCCAAATCACCATCTTAGTTGATCAGGTTTAGGTCAGGGGATTGTGAAAGACAAACAATAAAATTATACATCTACCTATCTCAATTGTACTTCACTGATTGTGTTCCATAGACACATTTTAACTAGTTGTTCCTTAGCTCTGAAAATGCAAAATCCACCGGAGATCCTATGTAAACCTAGTTACTTACACACACAGGTGGGTAGTCCAAGTCTAGAAAGTAAAAATCCATGGTAAACAGAACTGTTCTAAAAATACTCAATGCTCATAGTGTTTGATAGACAAATTCTAACCATTTGTTCCTTAGCTTTGAATTACTGGGCAAGGCATATAACACTGATGTGTTATTTGCACGAATAACGCTGGAACAAACCATGTTGCTATGTTGTTCCTAGTGCTGTTAGCTCCTAACTGAAGTGCTCTGAAAATGCGAAATTCACCGGAGATCCTATGTAAACCTAGTTACTTACACACAGAGGTGGGTCTAGTCCAAGTCTAGAAAGTAAAAAAGAAGATGAATTACTGGTCAAAGTTTCTCTTACTTTTATGTTTTGTGTGAAAATCTGATGGCGTTTTAGGTCAAGTGTATAAAGGTAAAACTCTAAAGATTTCACTAACTTTCAAGCACCACTGTATGATATGATTGATCCTGAAAGCCACAGAAAAAAGGAACTTTTTACTTGAAAAACCTGGAAAGAATAGTTTCAAGGTAAACTGAAAACAACTGTACAGTAAGCAACCCAACAGTGAGTCTGAGTTCATATCAAATATTTGACAGTGTGGACCTTTTTCTAGGATAGAAAATACACTTTAAAATAAGATGCTCAGAATCAAGCTGTCGAGCTGTGCAGCTTCAGCTGTCTGAAACTTCTCCAGAGAGAACAGTAAAGTGCTGAGGATTGTGGGAAAGCACTGAGTGAAGGTGACAAACTGTTGAAAGATCTGAACTGCAACACAAATGCGATGCATTCACTTTTTATTCATAGCATACTTAACTATGCAATGACATAGTGCCTGAATCTCAATACAGTGTCATCAATCCAGCTGAGAAAACAAATGTCATTAATTAAATATATGTTTAAATTACCCAACAGGTTTGTGATCCAAATCATTGAACTCATTGAAGTTCTAATCACTTTTTTACATCCCATTTTCTTACCAATTTACAAGGACAGTTACCCAACCCACTATTACTAGTGATGCCCCAAAACCAGGAGAGTGAAGACTAGCACATGCCTCCTCCGATACATGTGAAGTCAGACTCTGATGCAGAACTGATGCTGATGCAGCATTGCCGAGCAGCATCACGGAACAGTGCACTCTGAGGAAATCGCAGCGACTCGGTTCTGATACATCAGCTCACAGATGCAGCCTTGTGCTGATCGACATCACCCTATTGGAGTGATGAGGGGAAAGAGCGCCATATACCCACCCAGAGAGAGCAAGGCTAATTGTACTCTCTCGGGGCTTTGGCAGCGGATGGAAGTTGCATGAATGGGATTCAAACCAACAATCTCCTGATCGTAGTGACAGCACTTTAGTTCGCTGAACCACTTGGAGCCTGTTCCAGTCACTGTCATGGCTGCTACAAACATAACTGAAAGAATGGGTCTCAGACTCTTAGAAGCTCGGTGAACTCCAGCACTGTGGTACCGTGATAGGATGCAGCACCTGTGCATCAAGTCCAGCGTGAAATTTTCTCACTACTCAATATTCCACAGCCAACTGTCAGTGATATTATAATACAGTGGCAGAGACTGGGAACGACAACATCCAGCAGGGTCAACGGATGCTAAGGAGTATAGTGTCAATAACTACACACCTCCAAACTTCATGTGATCTTCAGACTAACTCAAGAACTGTAGAGAGTAAAGAGCGTCATGGTTGGGCAACTCCATCCAAGCCTTATGTAACCAAACAGAGCATTTTAAAGGATTGGATGCAATAGTGGAAAGCAAGTCACCACTGGACTCAAGAACCGTGGAGACGTGCTCTCTGGAGTGATGAATCCTGCTTCTCCAATTGGTAATCCAATGGATGAGTCTGGGTTTAACGGTTGCGAGGAACATTTTTTCAGGATGTTTTTCAGGAGATGGGCTTGGCATCTTTAGTTCCAGTGAAAAGAAATCTTAATTCTTCATTAACCTCCTAGGACCTGGCGTCCACGTGTGTGGACTTTACATTTTGGGTTGTCTAGACCACAACAATAAATCTTGCTCTACAAGGGTCTGGTGTTCTCTTATGAAGCAATTATACTGTCACCTAGTGGTGGCAGAAGAGTTTAACACCTTAGAGTTTCGATTCAAGATGGCTGACAACACACCCAGAAGTTCAGATGGGAACTCCTGATACAAACATCGACCAGGTAAAGAAATTGATCAGATTTTGTGGCTGATTCTTGATCAGATATGTATAAAAGCATTCAATGTTTGTTATGAAAGTCAAATTTTACAAAAGTTAGCAACTGTAACGATTTACCATGTCGCTAAACATGATGTCCACATATGTGGACTTGCGGACTTAGTTTTGTTAGTTTAGTTGAAAGGGCGTCATATATGCTAACAACATAATGTGAGAATTAAATTGTATTTTGTAATGTTTTAGGTAGAAAAAAATTGTTTACTACAGTACAAGCAGATCTAGCATGTTTTATAAATAAAAACATTAATTTGCATTTCCCCTGTGGGGATTAATAAAGTATCTATCTATCTATCTATCTATCTATCTATCTATCTATCTATCTATCTATCTATCTACATCCCTTAGTTTTGTTAGTTTTTACAAGCAGATCTAGCTTGAATTATACTGTAAAATATGAAACAATAAACAATTTATTGTTTCATATTTTACAGTATAATTCATTATTCATTGCTTAAAAGAACTCTGCTTGCTGGTTCAAATGAGCCAATGTTTTATAAATAAATCTACATCTCTCTTAGTTTTGTTAGTTTTTTACAAGCAGATCTAGCATGTTTTATAAATAAATCTACATCTCTCTTAGTTTTGTTACTTTTTAACAAGCAGATCTAGCATGTTTTATAAATAAATGTACATCCCTTAGTTTTGTTAGTTTTTTACAAGCAGATCTAGCATGTTTTATAAATAAATCTACATCTCTCTTAGTTTTGTTAGTTTTTTACAAGCAGATCTAGCATGTTTTATAAATAAATCTACATCTCTCTTAGTTTTGTTAGTTTTTTACAAGCAGATCTAGCATGTTTTATAAATAAATCTACATCTCTCTTAGTTTTGTTACTTTTTAACAAGCAGATCTAGCATGTTTTATAAATAAATCTACATCTCTCTTAGTTTTGTTAGTTTTTTACAAGCAGATCTAGCATGTTTTATAAATAAATGTACATCCCTTAGTTTTGTTAGTTTTTTACAAGCAGATCTAGCATGTTTTATAAATAAATCTACATCTCTCTTAGTTTTGTTAGTTTTTTACAAGCAGATCTAGCATGTTTTATAAATAAATCTACATCTCTCTTAGTTTTGTTAGTTTTTTACAAGCAGATCTAGCATGTTTTATAAATAAATCTACATCTCTCTTAGTTTTGTTAGTTTTTTACAAGCAGATCTAGCATGTTTTATAAATAAATCTACATCTCTCTTAGTTTTGTTAGTTTTTTACAAGCAGATCTAGCATGTTTTATAAATAAATCTACATCCCTTAGTTTTGTTAGTTTAGTTGAAAGGGCGTCATATATGCTAACAACATAACGTGAGAATTAAATTGTATTTTGTAATGTTTTAGGTAGAACATTTTTTACTTCAGTACAAGCAGATCTAGCATGTTTTATAAATAAATCTAATTTTTTTTTTTTACATTTTTAAAATTTTCTCATGATTTTATTTTCCAGAGCGGTATTCTCTGTCACAAGCACTGGAGTTACTGGAGTTAATGGGTGATGACAACTCAGAGGTGGAAGATTTGTCAGACATCGACGATCTTGTGGGCACAATTGTTGTTTCTACATTTTGTTTTGCACTCAGGCAAAAAATGCTGCTGTGTTCAGGCATAAAATAAATGTTTTGCACATCATTACTAATTGTGATTTCATTGTGTTTTATCGAAATATAAAACTAAAGTCCTCATATGTGGACATCATTTTTCTAAGAAACTACATCATGTAAAAAGATAATTCTTTGTTTTTACACTAATCAGGTGCCAATTAGCCCACATAGCAAAGAGAAATAAAAAATGCATGCCATGCAAGAGTTCAGGTCTTAGGAGGTTATACCAATAGATTATTTTATCTTTTTACATGTTACCTCAACACAATTAAACACATTTGGGATCAATTCGAGTGGAAACTGATGTTGGACGAGAAGGCCCGGCTCCCCACAAATGCGCTTCTTATAGAATGGTTTTTTATTCCCATAAACATACTCCTAAACTTTGTGGAAAGCCTTCCCAAAAGAGATAAAGCTGTTATTGCTGTGAAAAGTGGTCCGACATCATATTAAAACCTATGGATTAACCATCTTCTTATGTTCATTTGTCAGGAATAGCAATGGTGTTCCCGGGTGCATGTTTAATTATCCAAAAAACTCCATTACTAATTATCATATCAGTATTTACTGCAGTGGTGTTTCTTACCTCTAGCAGGTAATGCTTCAATTAGGATAATTCACTCGTTTTCATAAAAAAGGAAATGCATAATCAAACTTTTTTTTATGTTTAACTACTTTACTACTAAATTTTGTAGTAATTGTGATGGTTGCAAATTTCATATTATATGTTGATTACACTAATTAAAGGGAAGCAGAAGAATAGATTTAGCTATTTCTCCTGGATCTTCAAACTTTAAAACAGGTCAATTTAACCTGAATCAGTTGTTACTCAATTTTCGTATGTTTGTGAAGGTAGACGAGTGTTTTGCTGATCTATAGTATTATATAATATTGGAATTATGTAATTACTTTTAATTATGTTCACTTGAAATTTCAGTTCTGTTTTCTGGTTCAGTTTTACATTTAAAGTTTTATTTGTGCAAATTCTAATGCTCTATTTTAATCAAAAAATTAAATCAAGTATTACTGTATGTAATATAAAATCCTCATTGGTTAATTAGACACTTTTCAGTTTGTTATGGGTTGCAAATATAATTGCAGATAATTGCTTTTGTAATTGGCGGCAGTAACAGTGTAGTAACAGTGGTAGGCCGGCAGTTTGTTTACGGTTATCCAGTCAAATGTTGTTAATTGACCCAAAAAAGACCTAAAGACCTAAACAAATCTTATTGAATAAGCTGTGTAAACATTTTTCTGTAGATTCAATATTATTATGTACCTGTCTGAGTGTGTGTGTTAGTGTGTTTGTGCCACATTTGGTACATTTTATTAAATACAAAAAAGCGCGTGAAACTGAGGAGCCAGCATTTTCGGATTTAGTCAGCATCAAATAAAGGCCATTATGTTGTGTAATGGAAGCAGCAGAACAGGCTGTTTTTGCCTGAAGTTTTTTTTTTTTTTTTTAAGGTGTGCATCCACTGAGGCAATGAATTATTCAAACTTTGCAGGAGCAATAGTTATTCTTATGCAGGAATATTTGGCACAAGTCATTTGAATGAAGTCAGCTGGTTTGCCTTAAATGTGTTTAGTTCGCCTTTTATATTAAAAAAAGCAAATAAATGTAGTAACATAATATATGAATAATAATAGAGAATAATAATATCTGAATTATGCCACCCATGGTAATATATGTTTGTGAAAACTGTATACTTGTAGTTGTTTTTTTATAGTCCCTCTGTTTGTTATTTAGAGCTTTTATTTGCAGAAAATGAGAAATGGCTGAAATAACAAAAAAGATGCAGAGCTTTCAGACCTCAAACAATGCAAAGAAAAAACAAGTTCATATTCATAAAGCTTTAAGAATTCAGAAATCAATATTTGGTGGAATAACCCTGGTTTTTAATCACAGTTTTCATGCATCTTGGCATGTTCTCCTCCAGCAGTCTTACACACTGCTTTTGGATAACTTTGGATAAATTTCAAGGAGTTCAGTTTGGTTTGATGGTTTGTGATCATCCCTCTTCCTCTTGATTATATTCCAGAGGTTTTCAATTTGGTAAAATCAAAGAAACTTTTTTTTACTTATTTTTTAAGTGGTCTCTTATTTGTATCTATGCAGTGTAAAGCTGCTTTAACACTGAACACTAAAGCCCTTTCACACAGTGTTTGCTCTTTTAAAAGTGGGTGTTTTGTTTGTACAGCTCTATTCCAACTATTTGAACAAAGTAATGCTTTGTTTTTAAATGTTTTACTGTATTATTTTAGGCTATACGACACACCTACAATCCTTTCATTTTCACAAAAATCGACAGTGCGCCTTATAATCTGGTGTGCCTTGTGTATTAATCTTACCAGTCAGGTATTAGAGAAAAAAAAGTTTTCAGTAAAGTTTCTCCAGCACTAAGGCTGGGTGCAGCAGCATTAATAGGCGAGTAAATTGTACTGTGGTCTGCGTGTTTGGCTTGCTAAAATAAGCTACATAGGATGAACCGCTAGCTGATAGCACCCTGGGTTACCAGAACACTCAGTGTTCCTTAGTCTAGCGTTATCGGGTGGCATTTGCGTGCCGCTAGCGCTGCGGTTAGCGGCTAATGCTAATGCTGCTGCACCCAGCCTTAGTGCTGGAGAAACTTGACTGAAAACTCACGCTTAGACAAAATATTGGAAGTCTAAGCTTACTGTAAATAAACAGATGCGCTTTACTCATCCAAATAAACAGTTTTCAGGAGAAAAATCTGTGTAGATTGACATCCAGCGCTCATTTGACTTTAAAAGAATTACAATTTTTGGCTTTTCCAAGCTTCCAAATTAGAAGGGAAACTTGGAGACACCCTTGCTCACTTCGATGTGGACATTCTTACTAGTGTCGCTTAATGCGCCTCATTAATAGTGAATGCCTTATAGTGTAAAAAATCAGTATGTTCCATATAACTAGTTCTGACACCATTTATACAACCAATAAAAATGTAAGTACTTTGGGATACTTTTAACCCTAAAATATAAAATGTACCCTCTTTATCACTAAAAATACATGAATAAAACATGAACACATGATTTTTATAGAACTTATAGAAATGAAAAGAAATCAGCATCTATCAAAAAAGAACTCAAGAAGACTCTCAAACATAGAGACACACTCCACTAACACATTATTTACACCAGTAACACTCCTATATATCTAACACCTCTATCTGAATGTTCCCATCCATACACACACACACACACACACACACACACAGAGATTGGACAGATATGTATCTATATTTATCTATTCCTCTCTTTTGCTACATATTTTCTTTCTTTTCTTTCTATTTCAACACACAAAACAAATGCTTATTTATTTCTCTATTGTTTTTCATAGCTGTTCTGCTTTTTTTGTTGTTGCTCCTTAATTATTTGTTTTTGCCGTCTCCCCCTTTCTTTTTTGTTTTCCCTTTCTTTTTGTTTTATTTTGTTTATTGCATATTATTTTGCTTATATTATTATCTCTCATTATGAACACTTATAAACCTTAGTTAGAACTCAGAAGAGGGGGAGAGTGGTGGAAAAAAAATTATAATGGGCTGGTCAGTCAATGCAAATTATTTAATTTAGAATTTTATATCAACATTCAGAACCAAGTCCCGACTTTTATCAGCTATAAAAAATTGTCTTATTAAATTTATTTTGTGATAAAATATTGTTCACTAGACTTATGTCTGAAGTTAATCAAAATGTTGTTTCCTCTTGATCCAGGTACTCTTCTGGTAGAGAACATGCAGATCAACGGACGAGCAGAAGATCCGGACAGAACTATCTCTTTATCCCTGAGAGACAACTATAACTACTGGGTCATCCTGGACCCGGTCAAACAGCGCCTTTACCTGAACAGCACCGGACGAGTTTTAGACCGAGATGTAAGTTACTGAAAATGTTCTTGTGCTTTAAATTTAGTTTAAGATTCAAAATATTTGTGCATCTAAAAAACATAGAATAACATTTAAAAATACTATATTTCAGTAATTCAGTTCAAAATGTGAAACTCATATATTATATAGATTTTAAACATTTATTAATTTTATTGTTGATGATTATGACTTACAGCCAATGAAAACCACACAAAATCAGTGTCTCAGAAAATTTAAATATTATGTAAGACCATTTGGTACTTTTGGCAGTGTAGGCAGTGTGCCAAGTCCTGCTGGAAAATGAAATCCGCATCTCCATAAAAGTTGTCAGTTGAGGGAAGCATGAAGTTGCTAAGTAGTTGCTAGGTGGTTGCTATGGTGTTACTAGAAGATGTCTATGGTTTTGCTAAATGAGTGTTATAGTGTTGACTATATACTGTTTGGTTGCTATGATATGGCAGGTGGTTGCTATTGCATTGCTAAGTGGTTGCTATGGTGTTACTAGATGGTGTCTACAGTTTTGCTAAATTAGTTCTATAGCGTTGCTGAGTGTTTACTGTGAGGTTGCTATGATATGCCAGATGGTTTCTATTGCATTGCTAAGTGGTTGCTAGGTGGTTGCTATGGTGTTACTAGATGGTGTCTATGGTTTTGCTAAATGAGTTCTATAGTGTTGCTGAGTGTTTACTGTGACTGTGAGGTTGCTATGATATGCCAGATGGTTTCTATTGCATTGCTAAGTGGTTGCTAGGTGGTTGCTATGGTGTTACTAGATGGTGTCTACAGTTTTGCTAAATTAGTTCTATAGTGTTGCTGAGTGTTTACTGTGAGGTTGCTATGATATGCCAGATGGTTTCTATTGCATTGCTAAGTGGTTGCTAGGTGGTTGCTATGGTGTTACTAGATGGTGTCTATGGTTTTGCTAAATGAGTTCTATAGTGTTGCTGAGTGTTTACTGTGACTGTGAGGTTGCTATGATATGCCAGATGGTTTCTATTGCATTGCTAAGTGGTTGCTAGGTGGTTGCTATGGTGTTATTAGATGGTGTCTACAGTTTTGCTAAATTAGTTCTATAGTGTTGCTGAGTGTTTACTGTGAGGTTGCTATGATATGGCAGGTGTTTTCTATTGAATTGCTAAGAGGTTACTACGGTATTATTGGAGGGTGTCTAAGGTTTTGCTAGATGAATTCTATAGTGTTGCTGAGTGTTTGCTATAAGGTTTGCTATGATATGCCAGGTGGTTGCCATTGCATTGCTAAGTGGTTGCTATGGTGTTACTAGATGGTGTCTATGGTTTTGCTTAATGAGTTCTATAGTGTTGCTGAGTATTTACTGTGAGGTTGCTAGGATATGCCAGGTGGTTTCTATTGCATTGCTAAATGGTTGCTAGGTGGTTGCTATAGTGTTACTAGATGAGGTCTATTGTTCTACTAAGTGAGTTCTAAAGTGTTGCTGAGTGTTTGTTGTGAGGTTGCTATGATATGGTAGGTGGTTGCTATTGTGTTACTAGATGGTGTCTATGGTTTTGCTAAATGAGTTCTATAGTGTTGCTGAATGTTTATTGTGAGTTGCTAGGTGGTTTATATTGCATTGCTAAGTGGTTGCTGAGTGGTTGCTATGGTGTTACTAGATGGGGTCTATGGTTATGCTAGATGAGTTCTATAGTGTTGCTGAGTGTTTGCTGTGAGGTTGCTCTGATATGCCCAGTGGTTGCTGTTGCATTGCTAAGTGGTTGCTATGCTATTACTAAACTGACTATGGTTTTGCTATGAGTGTTATAGTGTTGCTGAGTGTTTGCTATGGGGTTGCTGTGATTTGCCAAATGGTTACTAGGTGGTTGCTGAGTGGTTGCTATTGTGTTACTAGATGGTGTCTATGGTTTTGCTAGATGAGTGTTAGTATTTAAGTGTTTATTGTCAGGTTGCTATGATATGGCGGGTGGTTGCTATTGCATTGCGAAGTGGTTGCTAGGCGGTTGCTATGGTGTTACTAGATGGTGTCTATTGTTTTTGCTGCTTGCGAAGCTACATGCCAGTCATCTCCACCTTTTATATGTTTCTCTTTTTCTTTCAGCCTCCCTCCTACATTCACTCCATTGTGGTGCAGGTCCAGTGCACTAATGAACTGGTTGGCACGGTGATTCTCCACGAGGTACGGATTGTTGTGAGGGATCGAAATGACAACACCCCTCGCTTCCAGCAGCCTCGATACTACGTGGCCGTTAATGAGGTGAGTTTCCTCCTGTAAATATCTATAAGAAAATGATTCTTTCAAAAGCTTTAGGACAAGTTCTTAAATCTTCATTGGTGACGGTTTTATTGTGCAATAAGTAAGGCTGTCAATGTTAATCATGCCACCAACTTTGACCCCAACCTTTGCTGTCCTGCCTACCAATACGCATTTTTTTTTTCTGGAGCAGTTTGCTTGTGGTGAGAACCTGACCTGGTGTCGATCTGACCCAGCTATCAAATATACTTCTTTTTAATTGAGCTAAACTGCTGATAATCTGATATATTTGCCATCTAATACACTGCTATAAATAAAAGCTGTCTTTGCTGCTCCATGCTGTTTACACACTGCTATTGCTCACAGTCATGTGACTCTGTTTACTATGTGGACATCTGTGCTGCTCGTCCCATTGAAAACACTATGTTTAAAATCACAGCAGCAAATTTTCAGTGTTCTGTGTTAAAGCAGCTTCACACAGCTCAGATATACACACTGAAACATATATATGGAACGCTATATTTACTTTCTTGCTCTTGCACCAGACAGCTCTGACCAATCAGAGGAGACCATTTGCTCGCATGTTTTTTTGGTGCACATTTGGTGTGTTTAGGTTTATGCCTGTGTGAAACCAAACCAACCAGAGGGAGAAATGCTTCAAATAAACAAACTCATCAACTGATCCAGACCATAGAAACTTTCACAACTACAGGTGTGAAAAAGCTCTTTTATGCTCAGCAAATTAAGTTCTAATTCAAAAATCCTTACAACCAAGCTGGGATGTTTATAATAAAATAAAAAAAAAATCCTGTATCCAATTTATTATGCATTCTTTATTCCAGCCCCCCACGTTGGCTTAATCTCCCCTCAAACATACAAGTATATTCCATTATTTTAATTGACACCAAATATACTATAATTACATTTCTTACGTTCATTCTTTTATTTACATTTAAATATACATTATAAAAACTACCTGCTCAAGAAGAACAAGTGCGATGATTTGCAGTTAATCACAGAATACTGTTGTGATTAATCAGATTATTTTTTATTTGATTGACTTTCCTAACAATGAGGCTACAAAAACTAAAAGTACTTGCAACAGAATGGCTCTACTAATAAGTAATTGACAGCAGTTAAAATGTTATAAGCCATTACAACATTTTAACTAATGTCTCAAATCATTATTATTTGCAACATACATAAGCACTAACTTTTAGTGATGTTTATACAACAGTTAGTTCCGACCTCACAATCTGATTGGTTGAGAGGTGTTCTAGCCTTGCTGAAATATGTGATAACATGCCGGCCTTCTCACACTAAACTTGTATCACTCCACCGACGCGTTGCCGAGTAACGGCGTATACACACAGGACACCCGCAGCAGCGTTAGCTTAGCACAGGCTAGCGCTCAGCCGTGGCACGCTCGCCCGCAGCGTTGGCTCGACTTTTGTGGAAAAAAGGGAAAGAAAATCGCTCGGTTACTGCCGTCTGACAGCCAGAACGCTAACCAGCCAGTCTAGGCTAAGCTAAGTTAATGCTGAGCTAAAACAAGCTACGCTAACCTAACCACAGTCCAGCCAGCTAGCTAAAACCAACACCACCCAGCAAAACAAGCAGAAATGCTCAAAAAATGCGCAGCGTTCACCTAAAGACGACTCCACAGAGCAGGAGAGGAGAGTATTAGCGTTATTTCACGATCCTAACGTTACCATCTTCACTTATTCCCAAGTTTGCTTTCAGGCTAACTTTTATGGCGTTAGTCTGTATAAACCATACACCGTTTGTACTTAAGTTTCAGTTCTGTTACAGTTGTTGTGGAGTTCTGTTACAGTTGTTGTGGAACTACTTTTACTACTGTGATGATCCACGACACTCGCCTTCGGCTCGTGCCTACGACCGAATCACAGCCGTGATGTTATTTGTGATAACACACTCCCTCTCGTGTTCTATTGCTTAATTAAAAAATTTACTAACTGTTGTAAATTATTAATTAGTTGAGACATTACTTGCCCATTTATGGTTACATGTTTATAACTGTCATAAGTTCTATTATCTGTGACCCTTATTGTAAAGTGTTACCAATTCATTTAAATTCACACCTCATTCACAATTAGTGGTCAAGGACTGTAAATGCAGTTATTTACAGGCTTTTACTGAAATTAGATGCAGTTGGGAGCACTGAGGCCAAAGCATGGAGCTTTCTTATTGTTCTGATTTACTGACTCAGACAGTAAGAGATGTGTAATTAGTCATTAACGTGTCAATCAACTAGTGTGACTTATGTGCTTTATATACTAGGGATCCTACATCATCAGTAGCAGACGTGTGTCTGCATGTTTTTGTTTCTCAGTCTCTTTTATTTTTCCATCATATGTACAGTACCAGTCAAAAATTTGACCACACCTCAAATATAATAGTTTTTTATTATTTTATTAACAAAAAAACATGTTAAACAAACCAGAATATGTTTTATATTTAAGATTCTTTAAAGTAGCACCTCTTGGCTCTTGATTAGATGACAGTTTTGCACATCTTGTCTGGATTTTCTCAGTCAGCTTTATGAGGTAGAGTCACCTGGAATTCAGACTTTCAGTTAACAGCTGTGCTGAACTCATCAAGAGTTAATTACTTGAATTTCTTGTCTCTTAATAAAGTGTTTGAGAGCATCAGTTAAAGTAAAGTAGTGAAGAGGTAGAGTTACAGGTATACAGTGAATAGCTCTATTTGATTAATGTTCTAATCCAGATTATGAGAAGCAAGAACTACTCAACTAAGTAAAGAAATGAAAGTCGGTTAATCTATAAAAAAATATCAAACTTTACAAGTATCCAAAAGTTCAGTCACAAAGGCCCTCATTAGGACCACTCCAGGAAAGGAAGAGCAAGAGTTACCTCTGTTGCATAGGATACGTTCAGCCTCAGAAATTACAAGTTACCAGCACCCCAGATAATGAGCCACCTAAATTCTTAAATTCATTTTTTGGTTTGTTTAAAGTTTAGTTTGTTTTAAGTTACTACATGATTCCTTATGTGTTCCTTCATAGTCTGGATGATTTTAGCATGAATTTACAATGCAGATCATTTTAAAACAATAAAAATTTGAATTTTTAAGTATTAGTGCTGTATATAAACTAAATAAAGATCAGTGGTGAAATTTGTGTGTCCAGGATTACGATGAGCGGATACACGATGTATATATATATATATATATATACAGTATAAATATTTATTTGACTACTTCTAAAGATGTAGAAGTTAAATAAGGATCAGTGTGGTAGGTTTGTGGAGTCGGGAAGCTAGCCCCGCTCCCGCTGGGTGGGTGGGGATGGTAACATGGGCACTTGGAGGCTTTTGCCTAATTGAAAGTGGCTCCCTGGGGAGCTGTCAGCACAGATTTCCCTCATTAGAAGGCAGCCTCCGAGAGTGGCAGACAACCTTCCCCACAAGCTGTTGCAGCGAGCTAAAGCCGCCAGCCGCTATTCCACGCTATCGATTTCAGCCTGGGGTCGGAAGCGTCGGACTGACAGGCAGATAAGGAGTCCAGTAGACCCTAGTCCATCAGTCAAATGACGGCCTCGGAGCGAGGGGGTTTAACTCCACGGGGAAAATTGGGAAATGGATTATAATGGTAGGGGAAGCGTTTGGTGGATGCACCCGTATAGGTGTCAGATGTGTCGGTGTGGATAGGGAGGTTTAGGAGAACAATAAGATGTTGGCTTTATGTCTTTACACGTGTTCACAAACATTTGACACTAGTGCTTTAGTCAGGCTTGATATTTTGGTGTGAATACAAAACCTGCTGACTTGCAGAAATTCCACCCCAGCCATACCGGGACTAGTGTTGTCACGATACCAAAGTTATGACTTTCGATACGATACCTGCCTAAATATCTCAATACCAATATGGAAACAATACTACAGCAAAAACCGAAAACGTCAGAAATTATTAATTGAATAATAGAAGATTAAACACGGAAAAAATTAAATAATTTGTTTTTTATTTATATTAAAAGAATCTAAACAGAGAAGATTAACAATTTCATTTATAGTTAATCTTGTATGTGACCTTTTATATATTTTTTTAATTTTTTTTATTTATTTATTTATTTTTTTATTTATTTTGGATGAAGTCACTAATGTAAGAGCTGTGAGCTGTCTGAGAGTAAAGAGAGCCCCTCCTAACAAAAAAAACAACTCTTTGAAAATTTTTATTTAAAAAAAGCCAGCTACGTCATCAGCCCTGCCCCCACGTGTGCTCCTGTTTGGAATCAAAGTTCAAGAAAATAAAAATAAAACATACAAAGTTATTGTTCCTTATTTTGATTCACTCGATTGCTATAAAGCTATAGGAAACCAGAAAATAAGGCATTTAAAAGCTGGGAGACATTTAAACTTTAAAATCTGATGATATTTCATAAATTATGTGATAAAAAATGTGATCTGCATTGTGTTCGCATGCTTTAAAGAACTTGCTTTAACCCTATGAGTTAAGTGTGGAAAACAACTCAATAAGAAAATCGGTGCACAAATCGAGTGCAAATCCGAATCAAGGATCCAAAACATTGTCTACACCAGCTCAGAGTTTGATATCAGTGCATGAGCTTGTAAATACTGTGGTGGGGGAACCCAGAGATGACACAGAACTCTCCTCAGACACTGGATTATACTTCAGATCGCAGGTTTGTGGCGGAAAACTAAGAAATAAAGCTGTAAACTAGTCACAGAAAGTTACTATTGAGTGTTTTCCACAATGGATTAATCTGTAGGATTTCTTTCTAGATCTTTCCTGTCATATATATAAATATATATAGATATATATATATGTTTTATACTGATGCGTCAATGCATTCTTGAGTTCTTAAGCTAAGAAATGACAATGGAGACTGCTGCAAAGATACAGTATTTCCGTATGTGATGTTAAGGAGTTGTGCATTGCTTGTTTGTATTGAGCTTGATTGGATTAGCTTAGCATAGCTGCAGAGCTACAGTACTGTATGCTCAGCAGGGAACTCTAATAGGTACAAGCACTGTAACTGATAGGCCTTGTATTCTCTCCTCTCTGTACATGAAATGACAACCGGAGGAGACTAAACGATTCATCATTTAACAGAGACTGGCCAATGATGGTCCCCATCATAATGCATGCCTTTTTGTTCGTGCCCTGTTTTTGATACTGATGGATGAGATCCGTGCGCTGGACCAGAGAGGCAATCTTAGATCCCATTGGACTGTCTGTTTACTGTGTTTTTTTCTGTTTTCTAAATTAAATCAATGAAATCAATAATGCACATGCTCCTTTTTCTGCGTTCTGCACTTTTACATCATCATTTCATGCAGTAAACATGCTGTTTTATGTATGTTTATATAGAAACTTGGGAGAAATTGCATTTGGTGCCCGGGTTGTTTCCCTCCAGACGTGTTTTTTCTCCACGTTTCTGACAGATTCTTTTTTTTTTTTTTGTGTGTTGTCTTATTTAACTGCTTTTTTCGAAAGGTTTTCTCAGAGCTTTTTTAAAAAAATAAATAAATACCTTTCAAAGTTTTAGAGCAGCAGCACAGGAACTAATACCTGAGCTCCCAGATGCTGCTTTTCTTCTTCTTCTTCTTCTTCTTCCTTGGCAGGCCTGTAGCTGTTACCTTCTATTTTACTTCCCCT
Organism: Astyanax mexicanus; assembly: GCF_023375975.1. NCBI lineage: Eukaryota > Metazoa > Chordata > Actinopteri > Characiformes > Acestrorhamphidae > Astyanax > Astyanax mexicanus. The sequence goes on from NC_064422.1 coordinate 5,876,013, forward strand.
TTTTACTCCTGAGAGGCTCTCAGCAGCGGGTGCGGCTCCTATGACAGGCCAACGACGAGCCGGTGCTTTTCCTTTCTTTTTTTTTCTTTCTTTTCTTTCTTTTCTCTGCCTCACCCACCAGCTTTCTCTGTCAGAGTGAGGGATGGAGTTTAGAGCAGCGGTCAAGACGCTTTCGCCACGGGGAGCTGTGCTCCCGGCCAGCGCCTGGGAAGCAACGTGAGATGACGAAATGCAAGGAGCGCTCAAAAACCACACGAAGCTGTGATGTTAACCCGGCGGTTAACTGTCGGTTATGGGTGCTTTCCTGATGCTTCTTTCCTGTTTTTTTTTTCCTTTTCTTTTTCTGGCTTTTCTTATTGACAGTAACACATAAGAACTTATACACTTATACAGTGAGGAAAATAAGCATTTGGACACCCTGCAACTTTACAAGTTCTCCCAATTAGGAATCATGGAGGGATCTGAAATTTAATCTTAGGTTCATATGTCCACTAAAAATCCGGAAATCACAATGTATGATTTATTTATTTATTTATTTTTTCTAATTTTTCCCATTTTCTCCCCAATTTACACGGCCAATTACCCAACCCACTCATTAGGGCTCCCCCTATGACTAGTGATGCCCCAACACACCAGGAGGGTGAAGACTAACACATGCTTCCTCTGATACATGTGAAGTCAGCCACCGCTTCTTTTCGAGCTGCTGCTGATGCAGCATTGCCGAGTAGCTTCACAGCATGCTTCAGAGTGCCGGCAGCTTGATGGCAAAGCTGCATGAGCGGGGGTTCGAACCTGCAAACCTTTTTTAATAATTTTTTTGTGTGTTACTGCTGCAAATTATATATTTGAACACCTGTGAACATTAATGTTAATATTTGAAACAGTAGCCTTCGTTTGCAATTACAGAGGTCAAACGTTTCCTGTAGTTTTTCACCAGGATTGCACTGCAACACTGCAGCAGAGATTTTGGCCCATTCCTCCACACAGATCTTCTCCAGATCAGCCAGGTTTCTGGGCTGTCGCTAAGAAACACGGAGTTTGAGCTACCTCCAAAGATTCTCTATAGGGTTGATATGCTACTTACGGAGCCACTTCTCCTGGCTCTTCTGGTTCTCCTGGCTGTGTGATTTGGGTCATTGTCATGTTGGAAGACCCAGCCACAACCCATCTTCAATGCTCTAACTGAGGGAAACAGGTTGTTCCCCAAAATCTTGCATTACATGGCCCTGATCATCCTCTCATTAGTACAGTGCAGTCGTCCTGTCCCATGTGCAGAAAAACACCCCAAAAAGCATGATGCTTCCACCCCCATGCTTCACAGAAGGGGTGGTGCTCATCATTCTTTGTCCTCCATACACTGAACTTTCTCCCATGACTCCTCTGGTTCATCCAAATGGTCACGGGCAAGGTTAAAACGGGCCTGGACGTGTGGAACCAGAGGATCCTTCCATGCCATGCATGACTTTAAACCATGACGTCTTTTAAGTGTATTTTAACCCCAGGGTCCCCTTGGAAACAGTGGTGCCAGGTCTCCATAGGTCATTGACCAGCTCCTCCCATGTAGTTCTGGGCTGTTTTCTCACTTTTCGTAGGGTCATTGATTCACCACAAGGTAAAATCTTGCATGGAACCCCAGTCCGAGGGAGATTGACGGTCATGTTTAGCTTCCATTTTTTAATAATTGCTGTAAAAGTTTATCTTTTTTCACCAAGCTGCTTGGCAATTGCCCCTTAGCCCTTTCCAGCCTTGTGGAGGTCTACAATTTAGTCTCTGGTGTCTTTGGACAGCTCTTTGGTCTTAACCATTTTATTATTTGGAGTCTGAAGACACTGATTGTGTGGGGTAGACAGGTGTGTTTATGCGGGTAACAACCTCAAACAGGTGCTTCTAATTTAGAATAATAAGTGGAGTGGAGATCGATTTTTTTAGAGGCGGGCTAACAGGTTTTTGAGGGCCAGAATTTTTTCTCACTGTATGTGAAGCAACACTTAAAAAAAAGAAAAAAGTGATCAGATGAATGAAAGGGAAAGTTAGTTGTAAATTGGTATTCAACCACAGGTGTAGATTAGGAGCTGCATAGTGGAATAGAAATGTCCTCTTCAGTGTTTTAAGGAGGATCAATTGTCCTTTCCAACAGTTCCCTCCCAGCATTCCCTCAAGACATGGCTTTATAACAGTATGTAAGATGTAAGAACCAGGGGATCTTATCTTAGGGGTCGCGACCCCTAAGAGGGCCTTTACATAGTCCTTGGGGGGGCTTGTGAGGGTGATGCTAATGCTAATGATTCAAAATGTTCAGGTAATCAGATTTGGATATTGTCAAGAGTTGTCTTTTTACTGAATATAACTGACTCAATCACTGTTCTACTCGAGTCTTTGACGCCATGGGTCTGTGCGTATGGGTTTGCTCCAAAATGGAGATCTTTCTAGTTGGTGGATGGTCTGAAATATAATATTTAGAAACTTCCAACTCCAGAAATGTAATAAAATGAAGAAGAAAATGAGAAAATACAATGGAAAATTACTCTGGGCCCTATTTTAGCGATCTTTAAAATTGGCGAGCTGTCAACCTTGCACCATGTAGCTTGATTTAGAGCGTGTTAGTGTGTTTTGCTATTGTAACAGCAGGAAAAGTACACCTTGCTCATCCCGAAATGCACAAAAGGCAGGGTGGTACGTGTGTTGAGCGAGTGGTGTGCCCCTGCTTTGCCAAAGTTGACTGTTGTCTGGGTTATAATCAGTCAGTGGTGCACCTGTGTGTTCTGTGCCAAGTCTTACTCAAACACACTTCATTTCCTGACCATCAAGCCCATCGCTGTAGATATATATTTACAATGACGCAGGGGAAGGCTTGAGAATAGACTATTGGCGAGGTGTAAGATAACAATGAGCATCGTAACTTCTTTGCACAAGATTCGAAGAGTTTATTGTCATGTGCACAGTAAAAACAAGTTTCCTCGTACAATAAAACGCTTTCTTTGCTCCTCGCCAAGTATGACATAAAGATAAAAGTAGAAAATATAATGTGTTATGGATATTATTTACAGGTAAGTACATGATTATCTACAGCAGTGAGATATGAAAAAGTGCTAAACATTTAGTAGTGCAATTATAACAGTATGGAAAAAATATAAGTCAAAGGCACTCTGTTGGGGAAAAATGATTAAAAAGCCTTTAATGTGTCATGGCAAGTAAATTTAAAAACATTGAGGCCGACACATTGCGGCCATCTTGGTCTTTCTTTTTAGGACGTGAAATTATAACATTTTTTGCAGTAAGATAGGACCATTTGAGTTTTTAAACACTTCTAAGTAAGTCATGAAATCTTTTTGTGCCTCAATGCAGGATCAGTCGTCACATTTAAGTAATTAAAAAATGTCTAATCAACACTTTTTATTGTTCTGTAACCATAGGACTATATAGGATATTTCTTGTTGGTGGAGATGTTTAAAAACTCCAGCAGCACTGCTGCATCAGCTCCCATTGTACCAACACAACATACACATTAGTCTCTCACATAATAACAGCTGCTCTGTTGGGGTCTCTCTACTCTTTGGGGATATGAATATTGAAGAACAGGGTGAAAGGAAGATGATAATAATAAAGTATGCAGAGAAACAGATACAGGACTACAGTTTACTGTAATTATAGAACTACAAAATCAGCTTTCATGTGGTCAGCAGAGCTGAATAAATGGACAGTATGTGTAGAAACAATTCCATTTCAGTTATTTACATAAGGACATAGCTTTTAAGGACCAATAATGTTCTTCTCACGTGTTAAAATAAGATTATAAGATAATATTTACAAAAAACAAATCCTTTTTTAATTTTGTTTGTCATTTCAGTTAACTCCAGTCGGCACCACCATCTTCTCTGGCTTTACTGGGAACAACGGAGCCACTGACATTGATGACGGACCGAACGGACAAATCGAGTACACTATTCAATACAATCCCAACGACCCGGTAAGCTGTAGCATCAGAAGCAGCTCATTAAAGAGAGTCCGCAGTTCAGGCAGGGAGAGAGCTGCAGAGTGTTAATGTGCTGCTCTGCCGCGCTAAAAATGGGCAGGAGGTGTTAAAAGTCAAGCTGAGCCTGCAGTTAAGTTCCATCAGCATTCTGTCTTCTTTCAACCAGACAATGAATATCTCATGAGTCTGAGAGTCTAATGTATGTATGAGAGGAAGAACAACAGTGTGCGTTTAATTCATCTTCAGTCTACACTCTGAATTTACACTCAGTTCATTAAGTCTGTAGATAACCATGCAAACTCTGTAGCTACTAACTGTGCTTGTTCGTCACAGAATAAGGTGATATAACTTTCCCCAGAAGAGGGACACAGTGATAAAAGAGTCACTAGATAAACTAAGCACATCTTTGAGACTTGTCTCAGGTTTAGGCTGTATGATTGAAACACGTATTTGTTTTGAAAAACGTTTAGACGTTTTATCATTTTTTAAATAAATTTGCATTGCTGTGGAAGTTGGAAAGTCTCCTGATTTAAAACTTTCACAATTATTAAATAATTAAATTAAGCAAAAATGTAATAAAAAAAACAGATAAACAAGGATTGTCACATATTAGCCTGTGTCTATTCTGTGTTTTTCCCTCTTTTGGTTTTCTGTGTTCCTGCCCTGTTTTCCTGTCTTGTGTTTCCAGCCATGTGCTTTTTTGAGCACATGGTATTGTTTTGTTATTGTCCTGTCTCCGCCCTAGCCCCGCCCTAGCCATTAGTGTTGTCACCTTGTGTCCTGTTTGTAACCCCGCCCCCTCATTACCGGTCCTCACCCTCCTTGTGTATAAATAGCCCTTTGTATGAGTGTTTGCCTGTCGAGTCTTTTGTATCTTTGCTGTCTGTAGATCCAAGTTTTGTATTTTGTGAATCGATGGTCCCTGAATCCAGGTCTGTTGTTTTGTTAATTCAGTAAGTGTACCTATTTTATTTTGTGTCCCTAGTGTTCTAGTTATTCAGTGTTTTGTTTGTTTAGTCATACTTAGTTTTGTTCTATTCATTATCTACTTCTAAGGGTTTATTTCTTTATTTATGCGATACCCGTGTTTGTTTTCTATTTTGTTTTCATTTATCTTGTTTATTAAAAATATTTGTAATATATCTGCACTTACGTCCACCCTCTCATTCGTAACAAGGATAATATTGAAGGAGACAAAAACAATCTACATGTGTTAAACTTGTGTTAAGTGGCTTGCTTAGAAAGTCAATCAGCTGACATTATTAAATAAATTATACAGCATACAGTATACAGTTATACAGTAGTTATCATCCCTCTCCTTCCCTCCTGTAGTAGTTCCTGTAGGTACCATAGAAAACAACTCTCAAACATGGTGGCGGTAGTGTGATGATATGAGGATGCTTTTTCTTCTCCACAGCCTGTTTGTGGAAAAATATACTAGTGCATTTCAAAAAATTAGAACATCTTTGAAACGTTACTTTATTTCAGTATTTCAGTTTAAAATGTGAAACTCATATATTATATACATTTATTAGACACAGAGTGATCTATTTTAAATGTTCATTTATTTTATTGTTGATGATTATGGCTTACAGCCAATGAAAACCCTAAAAATCAAAAAGTCTCTCAGAAAATTGGAATATTATAGAAGACCAATTGGTACTTTTGGCAGTGTGGGCAATGTGCCAAGTCCTGCTGGAAAATGAAATCCGCATCTCCATAACGTTGTTATCAGCAGAGAGAAGCATGAAGTGATGTAAGATTGTGGGAAAACAAAACTGCACTGACTTTAGACTTGATAATAAAACACAGTGGATCAACACCAGCAGATGACAGACATGTCTCTCCAAACCATCACTGATTGGTGGAAACTTCACACTAGACCTCAAGCAGTTTGGACTGTGTGTCTCTCCACTCTTCCTCCAGACTCTGCTCCCTTCATTTACAAATGAAATGTAAAATTTACTGATGATCAGTGATGGTTTAGAGAGACATGTCTGTCATCTGCTGGTGTTGATCCACTTTTGGGGTTTAATTGGCTGTAAGCCATAATTATCAACAATAAAAGAAATAAACGTTTAAAATAGATCACTCTGTGTGTACTATATCTATATAATATGAGTTCTACATTTTGAACTGAATTACTATGATAAAGTAACTTTTTAATGATCTAATATTTTGAGGTGCACAAGTACTGTACATTTACCAATCTTTGATTCTAAGCTTTAGTGGGTTTTGTGGCAAGACGATGACCAAGAGCACAAGAGTGACTTCAAGTCCTGTCTTAAACCCTGTTTTGGTTGTTGCAGCCAAAGTTTAGTAGGATTTTTATGTATTTACATTCAATTTAAAAAATGATGCGTAAAATGTACTTAAAATAAACATTCTGCATTTGCTTTTTTTAAGTAAATTTAATTTAATGTGAATTTAAGTAACTTTCAAGACTTAAATGTTACATAGAGTAAATAAGTGAACTGAACTTCTGTCAATTCTTTATTTTAGTAAAACTTTACTTCATTTATTTTTGCTGAATTAATCCTTACTTTTAGTAACATTTACTTAATTTATTAATACAATATTACCTAAATACAATTACTTAATTTATATCACTCAAGAAATGTATGATACATAATATATTATAATTCCTGAAATTTAAATATTTTAAGTTAAAACACACATATTACACTTGCTCAACAGATGGTTGGCATGTAATACATTCTTTTTACTAGTATACTAAAAAGAATGTATCACGTGCCATCCATGTGTTGAGACAGTGAGACTTGGTCTGTTTACGAAATAAATCTTTGAGATTATGTAAATATTTGAATGTGTGTTTTAACTAAAATTATATATAATAATATTGTATAAATTAAGTAACTGTAATTAGGTAATATTGTATGCAGCAATTATGTAAATGTTACTCAAATAAAGGATTGATTCAGTAAAAATAAATTAAGTAAAGTTTACTAAAAGAAAGGATTGATTCAGTAAAAATAAATTAAGTAAAGTTTACTAAAAGAAAGGATTGATTCAGTAAAATAAATGAAGTAAAGTTTACTAAAAGAAAGGATTGATTCAGCAAAAATAAATGAAGTAAAGTTTACTAAAAGAAAGGATTGATTCAGCAAAAATAAATGAAGTAAAGTTTACTAAAAGAAAGGATTGATTCAGCAAAAATAAATGAAGTAAAGTTTACTAAAAGAAAGGATTGATTCAGCAAAAATAAATGAAGTAAAGTTTACTAAACGAAAGGATTGATTCAGCAAAAATAAATTAAGTAAAGTTTACTGAAAGAAAGGATTGATTCAGTAAAAATAAATTAAGTAACGTTTACTAAAAGAAAGGATTGATTCAGTAAAAATAAATTAAGTAAAGTTTACTAAAAGAAAGGATTGATTCAGCAAAAATAAATGAAGTAAAGTTTACTAAAAGAAAGGATTGATTCAGCAAAAATAAATGAAGTAAAGTTTACTAAAAGAAAGGATTGATTCAGCAAAAATAAATTAAGTAAAGTTTACTGAAAGAAAGGATTGATTCAGTAAAAATAAATTAAGTAACGTTTACTAAAAGAAAGGATTGATTCAGTAAAAATAAATTAAGTAAAGTTTACTAAAAGAAAGGATTGATTCAGTAAAATAAATGAAGTAAAGTTTACTAAAAGAAAGGATTGATTCAGCAAAAATAAATGAAGTAAAGTTTACTAAAAGAAAGGATTGATTCAGCAAAAATAAATGAAGTAAAGTTTACTAAAAGAAAGGATTGATTCAGCAAAAATAAATGAAGTAAAGTTTACTAAAAGAAAGGATTGATTCAGCAAAAATAAATGAAGTAAAGTTTACTAAACGAAAGGATTGATTCAGCAAAAATAAATTAAGTAAAGTTTACTGAAAGAAAGGATTGATTCAGTAAAAATAAATTAAGTAACGTTTACTAAAAGAAAGGATTGATTCAGTAAAAATAAATTAAGTAAAGTTTACTAAAAGAAAGGATTGATTCAGCAAAAATAAATGAAGTAAAGTTTACTAAAAGAAAGGATTGATTCAGCAAAAATAAATTAAGTAACATTTACTAAACGAAAGGATTGATTCAGCAAAAATAAATTAAGTAACATTTACTAAAAGAAAGGATTGATTCAGTAAAAATAAATTAAGTAACGTTTACTAAAAGAAAGGATTGATTCAGCAAAAATAAATTAAGTAAAGTTTACTGAAAGAAAGGATTGATTCAGCAAAAATAAATTAAGTAAAGTTTACTGAAAGAAAGGATTGATTCAGTAAAATAAATTAAGTAACGTTTACTGAAAGAAAGGATTGATTCAGCAAAAATAAATTAAGTAACATTTACTAAAAGAAAGGATTGATTCAGTAAAAATAAATTAAGTAACGTTTACTAAAAGAAAGGATTGATTCAGCAAAAATAAATTAAGTAAAGTTTACTAAAAGAAAGGATTGATTCAGCAAAAATAAATGAAGTAAAGTTTACTAAAAGAAAGGATTGATTCAGCAAAAATAAATGAAGTAAAGTTTACTAAAAGAAAGGATTGATTCAGTAAAAATAAATGAAGTAAAGTTTACTAAAAGAAAGGATTGATTCAGCAAAAATAAATGAAGTAAAGTTTACTAAAAGAAAGGATTGATTCAGCAAAAATAAATGAAGTAAAGTTTACTAAAAGAAAGGATTGATTCAGCAAAAATAAATGAAGTAAAGTTTACTAAAAGAAAGGATTGATTCAGCAAAAATAAATGAAGTAAAGTTTACTAAAAGAAAGGATTGATTCAGTAAAAATAAATTAAGTAAAGTTTACTGAAAGAAAGGATTGATTCAGTAAAAATAAATTAAGTAAAGTTTACTGAAAGAAAGGATTGATTCAGTAAAAATAAATTAAGTAAAGTTTACTAAAAGAAAGGATGGATTCAGCAAAAATAAATGAAGTAAAGTTTACTAAAAGAAAGGATTGATTCAGTAAAAATAAATTAAGTAACGTTTACTAAAAGAAAGGATTGATTCAGTAAAAATAAATTAAGTAACGTTTACTGAAAGAAAGGATTGATTCAGCAAAAATAAATTAAGTAACATTTACTAAAAGAAAGGATTGATTCAGTAAAAATAAATTAAGTAACGTTTACTAAAAGAAAGGATTGATTCAGCAAAAATAAATTAAGTAAAGTTTACTGAAAGAAAGGATTGATTCAGTAAAATAAATTAAGTAACGTTTACTAAAAGAAAGGATTGATTCAGTAAAAATAAATTAAGTAAAGTTTACTAAAAGAAAGGATGGATTCAGCAAAAATAAATGAAGTAAAGTTTACTAAAAGAAAGGATTGATTCAGTAAAAATAAATTAAGTAACGTTTACTAAAAGAAAGGATTGATTCAGTAAAAATAAATTAAGTAACGTTTACTAAAAGAAAGGATTGATTCAGTAAAAATAAATTAATTAAAGTTTACTAAAAGAAAGGATTGATTCAGTAAAAATAAATTAATTAAAGTTTACTAAAAGAAATGATTGATTCAGTAAAAATAAATTAAGTAACATTTATTAAAATAATTGATTGATTCAGTAAAATAAATTAAGTAAAGTTTACTAAAAGAAAGGATTGATTGAAGTTCACTTATTTACTCTATGTAACATTTAAGCCTTGAAACTGAGTTGAATTTACTTAAATTTACATGAAATTAAATTTACTTAAAAAAAAGCAAATGCAGAAAGTTGCTAAAGTTTTTTTTTAAGTACATTTTACACATCATTTTTTTCAGTGTTGGTAATACAGGTGCATTTGGTTTTATTCCCAATAAATAATGTGGCCCTGAGAGGGAATGTGAGCAAGTGTTTAAGTGAATCCCTGTCTGACCCCGCTGTCCTGTGTCTACAGACTGCAAACAGGACATTTGACATCCCGCTCACCCTCTCCGGCTCCGTGGTCCTGAGAGAGAGACTCAACTACGAGGAGATCACACGCTACCTGATCATCATTCAGGCCAACGTAAGTCTGAGAGAAACAGCCAGACAGAGGGGAGCGCTGTGGTCAGAAGAGCGTGACACGCTGTAAGAGTGTAGAAATAAATACTGCTCCTACTGCGCTGCTGAATCTGATATCTTATTTATAGAGATAGCCATAATTAATATTACTAGTTTTACTACATTTTTACAGATTTATGTGTCTCACATTGAAGTATATGAAAAAAAGAAATTTCTTTAATTGTTTTAAGTCACTTTGTCTGGAAAACAAAGAGACTGTATAAAGCAAGGGAGGTAGGGCAACATCTCTGAAAAGTAGGGGTGTAACGATATACACTGTTCACGATTCTATTCACGATATTCATGATTAAATTTTCTCACGAAATGTTTTAAACAGATGTGAATTAGAAATTAGGAAAATTATTAAGTGAAAACAAATAACTTTACAGTGAGAGCCCCACCCTATAAACTTTTGGTCATTATGAGCCTAAGTCTGATTTAAACCCGACAATTTTTAAAGCAAGTAGAGTGTTAAAACTGGGCTTTTAGGCTGTTTGAATGAATGAAAGCTGTTCAGAATGATGTTAATTAACATTGCAACACTGAAGAAGCATAGACCTATTATAGACATATTAAAAAAAAATGTACAAAGAAGAGATTTCAGAAAAAAATTAAACACAAACAATGCGAACAATGATCCACAAGCCTAAACATTGATAAATTAGTCTATAAGAATGATGTCTAAATGACTTTACTCTAGTCTAATATATTTTAACATAGTTTAAGAATATAAAATACTTTCTAAACTAACCAACAAACTAACGTTTTTATATTGAGCTTATAGCCTAAGTGCATAAACACACACAGAAAATAACAGCATTATGGCTATACACTGCACAATCATTAAACCCTAATAGACCAACAACAATAACATAATTCACAATAGCTTTCCTAATATTATTAACCTGGTTTAACAATATAAAACACTTTTAAAATAAAAAAATATATATATTTTAAGCATATAGCCTATATAGTGTGAAAACACACACACAAAAAAAAAAAAAAAAACAGGCCAGAGCTGCGTAATTATACTATTTTATATATTTTATATATTTTATATATATATATATGAATTCTATGTATTCTAATATACTTCTATTTATTTTTCTTACTTTGCTATATGGGGATTATCACACCATAGCTTTATATAAAATAAAAAAATAGCATTAAAAACAGACACCTACTTTGGAGACCATTTCTTGAGCCCAATCCGACCCGGCCTGAGGAAAGTGAAAGTGTCTTATTCCATTGGCAGTTATTTTGTCTTGTTTGAAGAAATATATTTTTTGTTGTTTTGTTGTTTTTTGACAAATGTAGTACTTTAATAACCTCCAAATTTGAGATATTGGGTATTTACACTACGTATAAGATGATTTCACTTGCTAATGTAGCCATTTTTTTGCTGTGAATAATTTCACATGCTGATATATGAAGAAGTGTATTAAGTATTTAAGTATTTTGGCCTGATTTAGGAACTTGTTTACTTGGCAACACAGCATCACCACTCGCCATACAGGGACCCCTCCAGGTTGTTGTATCCTGGGCTGCACTGAATTGTATTTCAGGGCAGATCTTATTGCAGGGGCTCTTTTTTTGTGTTCACTTTCAGCAGCTTTTTTCCAAGCTATTAGTCTGGGTGAAACACAGCCTTTTACATAATACATGACTTAGTAATCACAAGCATACAGCCGCACTCCTGTTCAGAAGATTAGCAGTGTTCTTAAAACAACAGCACTGTCACACGCTGCACCCACAGAAAAGATCAAGTGTTCACCAAAGAATCACGTCACCAAGAATCACGTCAGACTTATGGTTTAAAAGCTCACCTACTGTCCTGTGGATCTCTTTAACTGTCCAGCGGAGCTCTTTAACTGTTAAAGAGCCCAGCAGGACAGTAGCTGAGCTCCGCAGGACAGTAGATGAACTCCGCGAGACAGTTAAAATGCTCCACGAGACAGTTAAAATGCTCCGTTAGACAGTTAAAATGCTCCGTTAGACAGTTAAAATGCTCCGCACGACAGTAGCTGAGCTCCGCAGGACAGTAGATGAACTCCGCGAGACAGTTAAAATGCTTCGTTAGACAGTTAAAATGCTCCGTTAGACAGTTAAAATGTTCCGCACGACAGTAGCTGAGCTCCGCAGTACAGTAGATGAACTCCGCGAGACAGTTAAAATGCTCCACGAGACAGTTAAAATGCTCCGCACGACAGTAGCTGAGCTCCGCAGGACAGTAGATGAACTCCGCGAGACAGTTAAAATGCTCCACGAGACAGTTAAAATGCTCCGTTAGACAGTTAAAATGCTCCGCACGACAGTAGCTGAGCTCCGCAGGACAGTAGATGAACTCCGCGAGACAGTTAAAATGCTCCACGAGACAGTTAAAATGCTCCGTTAGACAGTTAAAATGCTCCGCACGACAGTAGCTGAGCTCCGCAGGACAGTAGATGAACTCCGCGAGACAGTTAAAAAGCTTCCCGTGACAGTAGCTGAGCTCCGTGGGACAGTAGATGAACTCCGCGAGACAGTTAAAATGCTCTGCCAGACAGTTAAAAAGCTTCCCGTGACAGTAGCTGAGCTCTGCGGGACAGTAGATGAACTCCGCGAGACAGTTAAAATTCTCCGCACGACAGCAGCTGAGCTCCGCAGGACAGTAGATGAACACCGCGAGACAGTTTAAATGCTCCGCGAGACAGTTAAAAAGCTCCACAGTAGGTGAGTGTCGCGAGACAGCATCAACAGGACAGGGAAAGTTTTTGCTTTTACTGCCCCACCCTATTAGGCTACAGAGGGGCGTGTAGTGTCGTGTTACGATGTTTCCCAAAGATTCACAGCCCTAGTGTCTAATACTAATCTACAAAGACTAGGCAGGTTGTGTGCAAATGCATTTATTGCTATATGCACTTGTAAAAAGGGGTGTCCACAGACATTTGGACATACACTACATTACATCCAGATACACTACACTGCATGAAGTAATAAACTTGATTTGAATGGTGTTGTAATCTGAGTTTATTTGCAGGACCGGGCTCCTTACCCTAAAGACCGCCTGACTGCCACCACCACGCTGACTGTAGACGTGCTGGATGGAGATGACCTGGGTCCCATGTTCCTGCCGTGCAACCTGGTGGACAATACCCGCGACTGCAAGCCACTGACCTACAAAGCTACAGTCCTGGAGCTGGCAGACCCAGTAAGTCTTCTGTATTCACTGTTCAGGTTTCAACTGATTAATTCATATAGTTTGCCCACTTACAAAGATATTAACAGTCTATAATTTTACGGGAAGGTTGATTTTAACAGTGAGATAAAACATCAAAATATAAAATCCATCCAAAAAAAACATTGCATAAATTATATCAATTTATTTGCATTTTGCAGAGAGAATTTTTTTGTTGGCATGCACAGAAATCTGATGTTTTTCATAGTTTTTCATGGGAGGAATTTTGGTCCTCTCCTCTTTGCAGATCATCTCTAAATCATTACGATTTTGAGGCTGTCGCTTAGCAACTCTGAGCTTCAGCTCCCTCCATAAGTTTACTATGGGATTAAGGTCTGGAAGCTGGCTATACCACTCCATCACCTTAATGTGCCTTATTTTGAGCCACTTCTTTGTTGCCTTGGCTGTATTTTTTTGGGGTCATTGTCATGCTGGAAGACCCATTTTTAATGTCCTGGCAAAGGGAAAGGAGGTAATCACTCAGGATTTTAATGGAACATGGCTCCAGCCATTCTCCTGTTGATGCATATGCCCGAACTACAAAACATAATGTTCCCACCTCCATGCTTGACATGGAAACGGTGTTTCTCTGGGTAATAGTCAGCCAATAGTCTTCTTCCAATTACTCTTTTAGGATTGCAGGATTTTAATCCATTACAGCGTACACTACGTAATGATTTATTATTTTTTTGCCCATTTTCTCTTTAAGTAATCTAAGTGAAAACTTAACGGTAACATTTTATTTTAAGGAACACAAATTAGGCACTTATTAATGTCTTATTATTTGCTTAATAAAGCCTGTTCTAAGTGTTATTGCTGATTAATTAAGGGTCTGTTATTGATTAAATATTTATTTGGTTCTTTTTATTGTCTAATTAATGATTAACAGAACGTCATTTTAGAATATGGTTCACATCTTAGTCTATTAGTGACTTATTAACCACTTATTAACTCTTAATAAACTCCAGCACAGCCATAACCCTGCCAAACTCACATAGATCAAACTGCTGCCAAGTATAATAACACTAATAAGATGTAGAGTTAGCTAATAGTTGATGCTTAATAATCTAATCTGCTTAACAGGGTGCTAACATAACTGTTTATTGTGCACTATAAGAACTAATACAGCCGTTATTAATCATTTCCACATAATAGACCCCTACTTAAGCACCAATAACACTTATAACACAGAATAAAACCTAATAAGTGGTGAATAAATTATTTACAGATGTCTAATTAAGGCTTTATTAAGCAAATAATAATAAGACATTAATAAGCACCTAATTTATGTTTCTTAAAATAAAGTGTTACCAACATAACATACGCTGATAAGCCAGCTGATTAATATATAAAAATATATATATGTTACTGTTGTCATTGTGGACAAAAAGCTTTATTATGCTTGTGGAACAAATATTTGTTGAGAACATTGAATTTCAGAATGTTTCCTCTATTGCCTCTAAAGTGTTCTTTGCTCAGCAGCAACTTCGAGGATTAAGTCTTATCAGATCTCATAAACCCTCTTACAAACATCATTAAATTTATACACATAAATCAGAAACACACAGCTCAGATAAACAAAAATAACTCCAGAACCATAAAACCTACTTTCTTTTTTTTTTGCTGGATTCCTTGGGTCAATACCTACAACTTTCCAATTTGGACCATGCACTTTCACCCACTTAGATTTTTTGCTAATTTGCATAAAATGCAAAACACACTTTTGCGACCTAGTACTAGGAATTTTGACCAGTCCTGACATGTTTCATGATATCAAACTACTTGTGAGAGCATGGGCTTCAATATTTAAAAAGAAAAAAAGAAAATAGTTTGTTACCAATATGACCACTATATGCAAATGAGTGGACTGAAACTTTGCATACAGAATCTATCATACAACCTCTAAAGGATGTTCAAAGGGCAAGTTCATCAATCAAAATGGCTGAACCCCATCAGCCAATCAGCATTCAGCAGTTTTTTTTTTGGCAGATTGTATGTTGCCCAATCAGGATGAAACTTGGGTGTTATGTTCAGCTGGAGACATTGTAGTGACCTGCAAAGTGGTGAAACAATCCGACCACTGGGGGGCACTGTTCCAAAAAACCTAGTATATGTCATTCATACTGTAATATTTTGACATCTAATTGGTTTTGCCATATTAGGTACAGTGGCTCTGAAAAATTTGTAAATAAAATTATGTTTACAAAATGCTTTGTTTATTCATAATTGCTAATTGTTTTCAAATGGCTATATTCAAACTAGTCTCTGGATATTTGACTTATGACCTTAATTTTGGTCTTGTTGCACATTGTAGAGTCTGTAGGTAAATACTGGTTAAAAACAATTGTGAAATTTTCAATACAATAGTGTCCAGACATCAAGCCAACGTAAATTGCTGTAACTCTGCAGTATTTGCTCTGATCATCTCACAATTTTAAACCCTTTTGTACAATATCACTGTGATGAAGACAGCAAATTTCCATCTAGGCTGGCCTTTAGGGGGCACTACAATTCTCAAAAATACTAAAAAGTGTTAAAAATCTTACAGTAATCATTTATTTTTTTGCAATATACAGACAAACTACTGGTGCTACTTAATTAAGAACTAGATTTAAAACAAAAATTAGTCACATGTCAGAAAATGCACTCTGAAAATGTTTTAATTTTGACTTGTTCGGTCAAAAAACTACAGATTTTTTAGATATGTATTAAAGCACTGATCATGTTTTAAGTCTCTGCTGAACAATTATAACAGGTAACAAGCTTTTGATAGTCTCTAAATGTGACAGAGCGTCTCTGAATTATTAAGCCTTCTTACACATCACCTTCCTATGCTCTATTAGGCACAATTGTGCCAGTTAGTGCTTGACCCCGCTGATTTCCGCTTGCCGCTGTATTTATTATTCTTTGTGTTTTTTTAGTATTCTTTGTGCTGCTCTTCAGATCTTTGGATGCTTTAGTGAAAAATGTGTAGCAGCTCTATAACGTGTCTTCAGTAAAAAAGCGCTTCAACTGGAGGACAGTTTGATTTGTCTTTGTCAGTTTTGGAACTTTACTGATGCTCTTACAGCGTTATTACTGTGGAGGTGTGAGTTTTACTGCCCCTCACTCAGACCGGACTCAGCCGGACATCAGCGGCCGAAAGCAGCCTCTTAAATCATGTTTACCTGAGTGATTAGAGAAGCCGCTCTGCCGGGCGGAGAAGACGACCGAGGGCACATTTTACAGGTGCTGGAGAGGAGGCTGTGTGATTACGCATTCTGAGCATGCTCATCCTTATCTCTGCTCAGGAGTTAAAGAGCAGAGCTGAGGACAGCTTTCACACGGCTGCACTGTCCAGCAGACCCATCACACTCTCACATCCATAACCTGCTGCTCTATAATCCAACACCTATACACTCTTACATCCATGACCTGCAGCTCTATACACCAATCTATACACTCTCACATCCATAACCTGCAGCTCTATAATCCAACAAACATACACTCTCACATCCATAACCTGCAGCTCTATACTCAAATCTATACACTCTCACATCCATAACCTGCAGCTCTATAATCCAACAAACATACACTCTCACATCCATAACCTGCAGCTCTATACTCAAATCTATACACTCTCACATCCATAACCTGCTGCTCTATAATCCAACACCTATACACTCTCACATCCATAACCTGCAGCTCTATACTCAAATCTATACACTCTCACATCCATAACCTGCAGCTCTATAATCCAACAAACATACACTCTCACATCCATGACCTGCAGCTCTATACTCAAATCTATACACTCTCACATCCATAACCTGCAGCTCTATAATCCAACAAACATACGCTCTCACATCCATAACCTGCAGCTCTATACTCAAATCTATACACTCTCACATCCATAACCTGCAGCTCTATAATCCAACAAACATACACTCTCACATCCATAACCTGCAGCTCTATAATCCAACAAACATACACTCTCACATCCATAACCTGCAGCTCTATAATCCAACACACATACACTTTCACATCCACATCCTGCAGCTCTATAATCCAACACCTATACACTCTTACATCCATAACCTGCTGCTCTATAATCCAACAAACATACACTCTCACATCCATAACCTGCAGCTCTATAATCCAACACACATACACTTTCACATCCATAACCTGCTGCTCTATAATCCAACATTTATACACTCTTACATTCATAACCTGCAGCTCTATAATCCAACAAACATACACTCTTACATCCATAATCTGCTGCTCTATAGTCCAACAAACATACACTCTCACATCAATAACCTGCAGCTCTATACTCACACCTAAACACTCTCACATCCATAACCAGCAGCTCTATACTCACATCTATACACTCTCATATCCACATCCTGCAGCGCTATAATCATACACACACACTCTCACGTCCATAACCTGCAGTTCTATAATCCAACACACATACACTCTCACATTCATAACCTGCAGCTCTATAATCCAACACACATACACTTTCACATCCACAACCTGCAGCTCTATACTCATATCTATACACTCTCACATCCATAACCTGCTGCTGTATAATCCAACACACATACACTCTCACATCCATAACCTGCAGCTCTATAATCCAACACACATACACTCTCACATCAATAACCTGCAGCTCTATACTCATATCTATACACTCACACTTCCATAACCTGCAGCTCTATAATCCAACACTTATACACCATCACATCCACAACCTGCAGCTCTATAATCCAACACACATACACTCTTACATCCACAACCTGCACCTCTATACTCACACCTATACATTCTCATATCCACAACCTGCAGCTCTATACTCCATCACCTATACACTCTCACATCAATAACCTGCAGCTCTATACTCACACCTATACACTCTCATATCCACAACCTGCAGCTCTATAATCAAACACAAATTCACTCTTACATCTATAACCTGCAGCTCTATAATCCAACACCTATACACTCTCATATCCATAACCTGCTGCTGTATAATCCAACACACATACACTCACACTTCCATAACCTGCAACTCTTTTGTTTCTTTGCGTCTTTTTTTCTATTTTCCTTTCATTCATTTCTCTTTCTGTTCATTTGGCTTCTGTATATATATATATGTATATATATATTTCCTTTTTTTTCTTTCCTTCTTCCTAGGATCTTTCATTACTTCTCTTTAGTAATATATACAAGTTTATAGCTATATCATTATTTTCTTTCTTTCTCCTTTCTCTCTCTCCCTCTGCTTGTTTTTACAGTACAGCAGCTATTCTTGCTCAGCCCAATTTAGATGCAGCGTATATTTCATTACCTCATCTTCTGCCGGGAGATAAAAATGGCGGGGTTTTGAAAAGGAGGCCCCTGATAGAGGAAATAAAAGAAAGACATAACCGACGAGACAAGATATCTGAAGCGTCGTTAAACCCCCACCACACACCCCCTTCATCGCTTTTGCCACCTGCAGTTTACTTTACCCTCATTATCTCACCAATAATATTTCACTCCTGCGAGAAGCTTCTACGTACGATAAGCCTCTCTTTAGCGGGTACAGTATCTTGTCCCGCCAGTTGGAGGAATGGAGGGACATGAGTGGAGGACTGGCGGAAGGTGGCGATGTGTTCATCAGGGCTAACTGATCCTCTCTGACAGGTATGTTATTCTCCCGGTGGCTCATGGCCTGAGTACCTCTCTGCCGCTATAATAATCAAAAAGGTCAACCTGAATGAGGCTGAAGCACGGACCCCCTGCAGCTTCAAGACCCCCCCATACTAACGCCAATAGCGCTTCATCCACAGTAAAAAAGTTAAATATATCCGGGAAAATATTCAAATTCTTTGAATGCAGAGATGTGGGAGTAGGAGTAATTGGAAGTGGGGGAGTTATCGGCTGTCTGTGACTGCTGCACATTCACGCTGAGCTATAGAGGCTATTTGAAGCACTCTGCCCATCTGCAGAATGTATGATTATTGAAAGTACTGAAGCTGCAGTGAGCCGGATGCGCTCCCCCTCTCTCAGCACACAGCTCACTGCAGTACAGGTGGGAGACACGCGCATCCAACACGTTATATAACGGCTTAAGTACGACAGGTGTCCACTTTAGGCTCCTGTAGTAAAGACCTGAATACATGGATGCATGAATGATGCACTGATCCAGAGGTGCCAATTGACTTATTATACAGGGGTTGGACAATAAAACTGAAACAGCTGGTGGTTTTAGACCACAATAATTTATTGTGGTGACGGACAGTTCTGGTGGAAACAGGAGAGTTGGGTTGCACATTAAATTCTGCCGTGATTTGATCAGCCGTGGTTTTATGTTTTTTTGGATACAATCAGGATTAGCACCCGAACATCCCTTTCAGACAGCTTCCTCTTACAGCGTCCACAGTTAATCCTGTTGGATGTGGTTGGTCCTTCTTGGTGGTGACATGCTGACAATACCCTGGATACCATGGCTCTTGATACATCACAAATACTTGCTGTCTTGGTCACAGATGTGCCAGCAAGACGTGCACCAACAAGTTGTCCTCTTTTGAACTCTGGTATGTCACCCATAATGTTGTGTGCATTGCAGTATTTTATGCAACATTAAACTGTGCTCTTACCCTGCTAATTGCTAAAAGCTTCACACTCAAAGTTTCATTGACCAACCCCTGTACATCTATATAATATGAAATTCACATTTTGAGCTGAATTGCTTAAATAAAGTAACTTTTTAATGATATTCTAATTTTTTTTAGATGCGCCTGGATGATACAGATCAGAAGGTACTCTCCAGACACTGTTAAAATAGGTGAAACTACACTACAGCTTCTATTTAATAGAATCAGTTAGATTTTTCCACAGAAAAAACAGAAATACATTCAATTTAATAGCATAGTCAATTACACATCAGTAAAATTATACATATTACATATTGTTGAGTTGTGCCACCATAGTGTGTATTTAAATAGCAGGCAGGATGTTCTGATAAACTAAAAGCACCATATTAGAAAATACTACCAGCAGAGGTTAAGGCAGGATATTTGAATAGTTTCAGTATGTCTATCAGGTTGGAGATCATGCAAATGTGATAGGAAATTGCTTTTTTATATAATTTTATGAACTCAATTTACCATGTGCACTTTTTTTAACACTTAAGCAAATTAAAATAGTATGGGAAAAGTGTAAAATGCAAATAAGATAATTGAGGAATAAATTGAGCAATGTAAGTCTAAAACAAGTATATATATATATATATTTTTTTTGTTTTAAAGAAATTAATAAATGATGACTATAAAAAGGGGAGAAATGGTTGATTTTATGGTTATTCATTGGACAAGCTCAATTTTTGAGGGCCAGAATCTGAGCAGAGCTGTGATGTTTCACATACTGATGGGCAGCAAAACTGGAAGAACAGTCAGTTCCTCTCATCTTTAGGGAAAATATTAGAACGTACTACTGCATTACAGGTGCATCTAAAAAAATATATAATATTATATATATATATTATATAATATATAATATTATATAGATGTATTACAAAACTGAATTATCTATTTTAAGCATTTATTTATTTTATGATTGTTAAAAAAAAATCAGTGTCTCAGAATATTAGAATATTAAATAAGACCAATAGGTCCTTTAGGCAGTGTGGGCAGTGTGCCAAGTCCTGCTGGAAAATGAAATCCACATCTCCATAAGTCTAAAGTCAGTGCAGTGTTTTCCCAGAAAGCCTTACAGCACTTCATGCGTCCCCCTGCTGACAACTTTTATGGAGATGCAGATTTCATTTTCCAGCAGGACTTGGCACACTGCCCACACTGCCAAAGGTACCAATTAGTCTTATACATTTTTCAAATTGTTATAATTTATAATAAATATTCTAAAATATACTGATTTTTGGATTTTCATTGTCTGGAATCCGTAATACATCTATATAATTTAAGAGTTTCACATTTTGAACTGAATTACTGAAATAAAGGTAACACTGTTAAATAGGTGATGCTATACTAGACAAGTGGAACTATGGTGAAAGTGCAGTGTTTATGGTCTTTTTTTCCCCAAAAACGTATAGTAATGCATTCGATGTAATAGCATAATCAATTACATATCAGTACAATTACATATTTCTGGGTAGCACAGCTGAACCGAACAGTCGGTTCAACTCTATATCTGAATTATACAGATCAGAGAGGAACAGAACAGTGCTCTACAGTGAAGTGCCCTATCCACACCTCTGTCCGTGAAGAGTTTAGTGAAAATTAATTATGAATGTTGGTGTGTTTTTTTTTCCACTGTTAAAATAGGTGCTAAAAAACTTAAGCAGGATGTCAGAGTGCTGTATAACTGAAAGTGCTAATACACAGCTGCTTCTCTTTTGCACCTTTTAATGAAGTAGTTGAATGTCAGAGGTGCTCTGGCCTTGCACTTTTAAACAAATCTAATAATAATGCAATCAATTTAAAAGCATCATTAATTGCACTACCAGAAAAGTAGTTTTAGAACACAACCAGGTTCTTCCCCGTTTATTTTTCCTAGTTAAGCTGTTCAGGTCCAGCGAAAAGCCTTAAACAATTAGAAATAATTGTTTTAGTTCACAGCTGGTCTGTAGCAAATATAAATGTCAAACTCTTTGTCTGTAGTAAAGCTGTAGTGCTGGAACAGATGGTGTTACTGATGTACCTCTCTACTGCTGCATTTACACACTTTCATCATAATAACTAGAAAAGGACACAGAAACACAGAGAACTCTGTATCTATTAAAAGCTGGAGTTTTTCCTTTAGAGAAATTACAGATTTTTACAGCCAGAGAGCGGTGAGTACTATTTCCTACAACTTTAAAATACTCTTGGAAACTGGAGAAAACTAGTACATAATAAGGTCTGGCTGACCCACATGGCAACAACGTCTTTAGCTCAGGTTAAAGGAGAAATCCGATGTGAAACGTGCTTGGGTTGTAGTGAAACATGATAATGAGTATAAACTTTTGTCCAATAGCCAACCTTTATGTATCCCTAGCATTCTTAAATTCAGCGTTTTTACAGTGCTAATAATGGGGGCATGGAGTCGCCCATGCACAAATTGGCTATTTTTGTACCATTAACAAGCTCAAAGTAGCTCCATCTTTCATTGGTAGAATTCTGAAGAAAGTTCTCTGCGCCTTGTTATAAATGTCAGTCCCCTTTACACTGGATTTCTCCATTAACATTGGACTAAAACTCAGTTTCAGCAGTGAGGAGAAGAATTAGAGGTCTGACAGGTGAAGTGATGAGCAGTAAAAAAGTCATTGCAAGATGATAAGATAAATAAGCTGCTTGTCTGTGATCTATACAGCACTGCAACTGAATTACTAAACAGTAGGGTGTTTTTACGTATTAATGTCAAAAATATCAGGTGAAAAGAAAAAAATAATAACTTGGTGTTTTAACATTTTGTGTGTGTAAATGTACTCCTTCCAAGCACAAATGTGAAACTTGTGAGCAAAAAAAGCTAATCGTGTGAAAAACTCGTGCTTAATTTTTCTTCTCTCAGACAAGGAGGAGACTTGTGCGGATACAAGTAAAATCTTTTATTAAAAGATAGAGCTGGGATAGTCAAAGCAAGCCAGGTCAATACCAGTGAGACAGTATGCAACCATATGAAACCATACCATAAACGGGAGACAGTCCAGAGTTCATACACGAGCAGGGGATATCACAGAGAAGGCAGAAATCCAGAGATGAAGCAACAGTCCAGGTCATTCACAGAAATCCAATACACGGGCAAGGCAAAAATCAAAGTCGGAGGTACACAGAAAAAGGATCATACACGAATAAACAACAAGGGCAATAGAAACGCATTGTAAAGCAGGTAGAACCAATACAATTACTCGGTGAGGTGTGAGCGTGAGTGTGGTCCTTATATACTAAGGGTTAATCAATACTCAGGACTTCCTGGATGTGTCATGCGGTAAACCATGTGATCGGGAGTGAGTGTGATGTAATGGTGTGGTGCGTTCTGGGTATTATAGTTGGAAGCTTGGAAATCGCAGGTAGAGCTGAGTGAGGGGAACACAGGTGTGCTTTCAGCACCAGACATGACACTCAAATTCAGTTATCTTCATGCAGATGCTTCATCGCTACCTGCGATTTCCTTTTTGCTCGAGTGAGGCTTTTGCGCGTGAGTGTTGAAAGGGGTGGTTTTGACTGTTTGGGGGTGGAGTCAGGCTCAGCTCCCTCAGCGAATGATATTGGCGGATATCTCCAGGGTTTGTGATAGACTGCATACTACCATACTACCAACAGAAGGGCAAGAAAGAAGGCCAGCAGGAGAGTTAGCTAGCTATGCTAAAATCCAAACTTTAGCGCCATGGAGGGAAAAGAGCCGAAGCAAGCAATTCACATAGCGCACAAAGACAAATGTGAATTTAAGAGAGATAAAAAATGTCCAAGAAGGACAAAAATGAAGCTAGAGAGTGATATTTTGTTCCTTTTTTTATTTATTTTTTTGCTTGCAAATTTCACATTTGCGCATGTTAAACCACGCAGTTTAATTTTTTTTACCTCGTATTTTTCACCTGGCCCCTAACGTTTGATATTGATGTGCCCACTTGGGGGGGGGGGGGGGGCAGTAGTTCAGTTGTTAAAAGGGGCCTAACAACAGAGCGATCTATATTCTGATTTGCTCAACGAGAGTACATTATAATATACAGCCGTTGGATTGACAAGTGTGAGAAATACCATGTGTGGCGTGTGAGCATGTGTACTTGCTGAGGTGCCTGTGTCACACGCTCAAAGCGTGAGACTGGAGAACACTTGATGTGTCGCCGTAAGTTTGAACTAAGACTTACAAAACTGAACAATATGAGTCAAATGACCATATAGAGAATTATTAGAAGTAAACAGAGCTAATAGTGGAGTAAAACAGGCCAGACTGGTGGAGACGGGTGATTTGCATTGGGAAATAAGGGCTGCATTGTGTAGGTGAATGGTGTCTCTGTGATAAGCAGGCCGGAGGTGGTCTGGGGCAGGCGGGATGCCGGAGGGCGGGCGGTGAAATGGGGACAGCAGCGTTGATGAGCTTCCACTTTGTTTGCCTGCCTTTCACCTCCCAGCCATAGCAACCAGACTGCACCGCCACTCCATTTCTGACTAAGCAGTCCGGTGTGTGTGTTTATCTGTGTGTGTGCATGCATCCACCTGGATGTTAAGCGAGACTCAAGGCTGTGTGTTGATTTTCTGATAACCCTGCTCGGCCCACCAGGAGCTGTGGAGTGTTTTCTCCTGCACTATAAACACCAAGACCTATAAACACACATGCTTGCTCTTAGTTTTTCTACGGACAGTAAAGCATGAATGGCCATGACCGGCTGACATTATCCTCTCTTTACGTTCCATCTTTACGTTCCTCAACACACAGGTTCATAAAAATGTATTTGCAGGTATATAGATTTATTTTGTTTTTACTTTTTTCTCAATTTCAGATTAACAAACTTTAATATCAGACAAAGAGAACCTAAGTAAATATACAAAACACCTTTTAAATAAATCTAATAACTTGATTGTGCCACTCTTGGCGGCAACAACTGCAATCAAGCTTTACTGATAACTGGCAACAAGTCTTTCACATCTCTGTGGAGGAATTTTGTTTCACTCTTCTTTTATAGAATTGTTTTATTACAGCCACATAAGAAGGTTTTCCAGCATAAACAGCCTGTTTTAGATCATCCACAACATCTCAATCAGACTTTGACCAGGTTTTGGAGTGCCAAAACCTTCATTTTAGTTATTTAAGACATTCAGAGGTGGACTTGTTTGTGTGCTTTGGGTCATTGTCCTGCTGCAGAACCCAAGCACACCTGAGCTTGAGGTCACAAACAGATGGTCGGATATTCTCCTTCAGGATTGTCTGGAAAACAATAGAATTCCTCTTTTTATCTATTACAACAAGTTGTCCAGACCCTGAAGCAGCAAGGCAGCCCCAGATCATCACACTACCACCACCATGTTTTACATTACGTATGATGCTCTTTTTCTAAAAGTATGTGTTGGTTTCAGTTTTACGCCAGATGTAATGGGACACACACCTTCCAAAAAGTTCTACATTTGTCACATCAGTCCAAAGAATATTTACCCATTTTCCCAAAGTTGTGGGAATCATCAGGAAGCTTGTTGGTAAATGTGAGATGGGTCGTTGTGTTCTTTTAGGTCAGCAGTGTTTATTTGCATTGGAACTCTCTCATGGAGACCATTTTCCACCAGTCTCTTTCTTATTATTGAAAGTAAAGTGAGACCTGCAGTTCTTTAAATGTTGTTCTGGGTTATTTTGGGACCTCCTGGATGAGTTGTCCATGCCCTTTTGGAATTATTTTGGTCAGCTGGTCACTCCTGGGAAGGTTCACCAGTGTTCCATGTTGTCTCCATTTGTGAATAATAGCTCTCACTGTTGTCCCAAACACTTTTTCACAAAGGGCTAGATTTAATATATATTATCTTTATCTGATATTAAAGTTTGTTTGATAGTCTGAAAAAATATATATGACAAAAATGCAAAAACAAAAGTCTGTAAGAGGTAAATACTCCCTGCACTGTATCCCTCCTCACTTTGTATTGAATTGGTATTTGTCTGATAGGTGTGGTCTGTTTAGACACTAGGTTTTGTCACAAGAGGTCATAAAAGTGGGCTAAATATCTGTTTAGTGCATTATAGAGGCATGTCTATCAGTCAGTGATCTCTCACCAAGAGGTACACTAGCTAAAAGCAGCCTCTGAGAGCACAGTTAAAAGACATTGAGAAGCAGAATAGTTCAATTGACCACCATATTGATCCCAATCTACAACGTCCTTCATCCAACTACTGTCAACTTTGTTTGCAGTGGTTTAGAGAATGAGAAACCTAGACTTTTATGGATTGGAAGCTCATAATTTGTAGATTTTGACCAGCAATGGTCTGGCTCAGGTGTGGAGGTCTTGTGGTGAGGGCTTTAGTTGTGTCTTTGCTGTTGACTGCTGGTGTGAATATGCTGGTTGGAAAGCCAACAAATATAATTTTCAGTCACCCCTAGTAGTGATATGAGGGACACTGACAGTTCAGTAATGTGCAGGACATTCCACAGCCACATGGTAGGGCTTTCAACTGGTATTTTTTTTTCAGCAGGATAATGCTCTATAAATTAGTTATTCTATAAATGTTCAGAAATTCTTTAAATTATCATGAGATAATCATGGAAATAGTGTGTCTTCATTTTTTTCCCTATTAGAGTGGCAGTACAGCAGGCCACAGCATTTTATATAGCTTCAATAACATCCCAATTGTAACCATTCAAACTAAGATAAGGTAGATTAACCCAGTTCTCAACTGTACACTAGCCCAATAGGGGGTTCATAATGCCCCTCTAAAGCCCTTATAAAGCCTTATCAAGCTAGAAGTTCTTAATTAACTGGCTGTTCATTGCTGCATTGCTGGGTAGTAAGCATTTCTTCTAAGAACTGTCCTTTGTTTCATTTCATGTGTTTTATATATATTATACTTTTGGCTCGTCATTTTATGTGTGCTGAAGTCTCAAGACCTTGAATAAATGAATAAATGATGCCAGTTTGTCTTAGTCACAGACTTTGTTCTTCAGACCAGTCATGGTCAAGGTAAGGTCAGTCTTTCTGATACTGCAGATCACAGATTGAGTGGAAAATAAACTGATCTAAAATAATCAAGTAAAAACATTCTTTTGAACATTTCAAGGTAGATTAGTGGATTGTTTCTTGCTGTGTGCAATAAGTAATAAAGTCATAAAAAACAAAAAATCGGAGCTCCAATACTGCTAACTTTATAAAGGATTTCAACCTTAATTAGCTTGTTACAACTATGGCTTATTCACAGTGTCTAGGGTCAGTCATTTCTCCAGTCACTGTTAACCCATGCAAACTGCTGACAGAATCACCATTGCTTTATACAAGGTGGACACGTGTGGAGTATGGGGTGGTATAGAGTAGTATAGAGAGTATAGGAAGCATAGCTTAGGATAGGTTTGTATAGGGAATAAAGGATAAGATATAGAGGAGTATAGGGAGTATAAGATAAGTTGAGAATTGGTAAGTTTACGTAGTATATGTGAGTACAGGGTATTATAGTGTAGTATATGGCAGTGTAGAGAGAACAGGGAAGTTTAGGGAGTATAGGATAGGATATAGGGTAGTATTGGGTAGTGTACAGAAAATTAAGAAGTTTAGGTAGTATAGGGGAGCATGTGATAGGATATAGGGTAAATGAAATATAGGGTAGTACAGGGGAGTATACAGTAGTGTAGAGATAATAGGGAAGTTTAGGTAGTATAGGGTAGTATAGGATATAGAGTAAAAGGAATTTATGGTAGTATAGGGTAGTGTAGAGAGAATACTGAATATTAGGGAGTATATGATAGGATATAAGGTAATACTGAGTAGTATAGGGTAGTGTAAACAGAATATAGTGTATTACAGGGGAATATAGGGTAGTGTAGAGAGAATAGGGAAGTTTAGGTAGTATAGGGTAGTATAGGATAAGATATAAACTAAAAAGAATATAGGGTAGTATTGGGTAGTGTATACAGAATAGGGAAGTTTAGGGAGTATGTGGAAATATATGGTATGATAAAACGGAATATAGTGTAGTACAGGGGAATATAGGGTAGTGTAGAGAGAACAGTGAAGATTTGTGAGTATAGGATATAGGGTAGTTTGGGGTAGTGTAGAGAGAATAGGGAAGTTTAGGGGGTATAGAGTAGTATAGGATAGGCTATAGAGTAAAAGGAATATATGGTAGTATAGGGTAGTGTAGAGAGAATAGGGAAGTTTAGGGAGTATAGGGGAATATATGATAGGATATAGAGTTAACAGAATATAGTGTAGTACAGGGGAATATAGGGTAGTGTAGAGAGAATAGGGAAGTTTAGATAGTATAGGGTAGTATAGAGTAAGATATAGACTAAAAGGAATATATGGTAGTATCGGGTAGTGTATACAGAATAGGGATGTTTAGGGAGCATAGGATAAGAAATAGGATAGCTAGGTTAGTATATGGTAGTATAGAGAGAATAGTGAAGATTAGTGAGTATAGGATATAGGGTAGTTTGGGGTAGTGTAGAGAGAATAGAGTGTATAGGAAGTATAGAGTGGTTTAGGATTGGCGAGTATAGGGTAGTTTACAGTTCAGTTAGTCTAGATAGTATATGCTAGTAAAGGGTAAATAGGTAGTACAGAGTTGTTTAGAGAGTATGGTGTAATATTGGGTAGCATAGGCAATTTATGGAGGAGCACACAATTATAAGGTGCACTATCAATGAATGTCTATTTTCTGGTATAGTTTCATACATAAGGTGCACTGGATTATTAGGCACTAGTGTGTCTCTTAAGGAACTTCTAAGGAACTTCTAATTGGTGGTGGTGACGGGTAGCTAACTAAGTTAAGTAAAGCTAAGTTTCTTTTGAAGTCAAACGAGCGCTGGATGTTAATCTACACATATTTCTCTCCTGAAAACTTATTATTTAAGTGAGTAAAGCAATTCCACCGAAACACCCTTAGTGTTCCGGTAAACCAGGGCGATATTAGCTAGCGGTTTGTCCCATGTAACTTGTTTTAACACTGTAAATGTGCAGGCTACAGTCCGATATGCTCCCCTCTGGATGGTAAAAGATCTAGCACTTAGCATGGTTAATGCTAATGCTGCTGCAGCAGTGCTAGCCGGGGTTAGCAGCAGGCTACAGGCTGATAATACTCACCTCTGAACGGGGAAATAGCGGTTAGTGATGAATGCTAATGCTACTCCAGCCCCAGTGCTGGAGAACTAAATTGAAACTCCTGTATAACTCTGTACTTCAGCAGAGTGGCTTTACTGCTTCTAGCCTGACTTGTAAAATTCATACATAAGGCACACTTATGATTTTTGGGAAAATTAAACGATTTTAAGTGTGCCTTATAGTGTTAAAAGAAATTTCACATTTTTTTTATATAACATGATGTCTCAAAGATGCTTACAGCTTAACACATTATCACAGATTCTTTTTGGCTTTAGAAATATTCTAATTTTCCAACTTGTTGGGGTGCTTTTTCATGTTTTTGACTTTTTCCATTAAGGTTTTATACACATTTTCAAAATTTGTCATGTGTAAAAAGAACTTATTCCAGTTCATTTTGGACCATTTGTACTGGTTGATTCTTTGGAAATGTTTGACACAATGTTAAAAATGCGTGAACTGTGCAGTATGTTACTGTACATTTGCAACACATTTGCTGTCCTGCTGTTTATCTCTTCTGGTACATATTGTGTTGATGTTACGCAATTTGTTCATTCACATGCATTTCATTGACACAGTCAATTAGATTAAACTTCAATTAAAGTGCCAATTGTTTCCATGCTACGAGTGTTACACTTGGAATGACTGTAGGAATCTACTGGTGCTTCTGAGCCAGTGGGTGATATGAAGTGAAAATCTGGCTTTTGATATCCTGAGATGTCATCCTTTTCTAATTGGTGCACAAAGTTGGAGAATGTTTAGCCTCTCTCTCACAACTGATCTGTTTAAGTATCTCAGTCCACATGATGCGGTCACTGCAGAGGTTCTGTATAAATGAGGGAAGAGTCCAGCGACAGAAGTGTCACTCTCAGCTGCTTAAGTTGGACAAACATTTAGGGCTTAGGCGTTATTACTGAGCTGCTCTGTCAGGAGCGGCTGCTGTCAGAAGAACAAAGTGGGCTGAGATTAATTTGCATGGTTTTGGGACGAGGATTTATTGGTGGTTGAGAAATTGATTAGGGTAATCCTCCAGTCACGATGCTTGTTTTGTCTCATTACTTTTTATTGTATTCATTCTTCACACCAAACCAAATCAGAAAGCATTACTCTACTGCAGTGAAGCCGGAGAAGCAGAGCCGCTCGTCTTCATATAGACGTAACGTTTCATCCAGTGTCAGGCATAGACCAGTTATAAACGAGTTAAATTAAGCCGGGATTAATTGCGTGGGCAGTGCCGTCAGGTGGGTTTAATCAGTGTATCAGGCTCCCTCCTGACTGGCCCGGCCCGGCCTGATGTTTTGTAGTTAATGAGTGATTGAGAGGGTATCATGGCCGGTCTGGACGTGCAGTCCTCAGCAGGACGGGTGATTTACAGCGGGCTGTGTAATCGCAGGGGCTGGGAGGATTACACAGCATCTTGCAGAGCTGCAATTCAGACAGACTGGTCTGAAGTCAGCTGCTGCAGCTGCTGCTTATTATACGTGGAGATGCTGCAAGCATATCGTAATCAGAGGCGTTACTAGATACCAGTGGTGTGCAGTGAGGCCCTTCTAACCCTTCAGAAAAAAAAGGGGTGACAATAAGTGCATGTAAATAATTACATCATTTTTAATCAGGAAATATATCATATAGATATTGTAAGTGGATGGACTTATTTTATAAATTAACTAAAATAAAAAAAAACAGCAACTAATTCAAAGCATTAGTCTGTGTTTTTCAGTTGCTATATGACTCTTATCTGACTGACAGCGGTACTGACCAATCAAAGCTTTTTGCTCGTGGACCCTTCTCCTGACTTTGAGAAGGGTGTAGTAATGAGTCTGTTAGCAAAGTCGTAGGACAATCTAACCAATCAGATTCATGATTTTCACTCTGGGGGCGGGGCCATGGTCTGGTTTGCAGAAGGGGTACCCACTATATTCACTGCACCCCACTGCTAGATACGTACGTGTTTGTTTAAGCGTTTTTCAATGATTTTAATTAGCTTAAAATATTTAATGAGGTAATTAATACATTCGAATTTAAACATTTCTAATTATTCTATACAAATTGAATTCAGTGTTTCTTACCTTTAACAGGTAATGCTTTGATTAGGATAATTCATTTGTTTTTCATAAAAAAAAAAAAAAAATAATATTTCACTACTTTATTACTTTTGAAAGGCCAACATATAAACCACAGTAGTTTTACGTAACATTAAAACATAACATTACAGTTTAGTTTTAGTTTTTGCATTTTCATATTATATGTTGATTACACTAATTAAAGCAAACTAATTAGAGAAGTTTCATAATTTCATACTATTTTTCCTAAATCTTCAAACTCTAAAACGGGTCAATTTCACCCAGAACATAAGAGGAGGGTTAAACCAGTGATGCCATATATATATATATATATATATAAATATATATATATATTTTTTTTCGGCTAATTGACTGAAGAGCTCCAACACAGAAAACACAATACCAGAGGAGACATCCCAATTTTCAAATATACTCATTTTTAATTGAGCTAAACTGCTTATAAAGCACATTTTAAATCTGATATATTAGCCAGATAATGTACTGCAATATATGAACAAATGCTGTGTCTGCTGCTCCATGCTGTTTACACTCTAAACAATGCATGTGCAGCGTTCACTGCTTACAGCCGCGCATCCTATTAAAAACAGTGTTTAAAAGCACACCGTCAAATTTGCAGCGTTCTGTGTTAAAGCAGCTTCACACTGCACAGATATATGCACTGGAACACAGACTCTTCTCATTATATATATATTTTTTTGCTCTTATGCCAGACAGTTGGTGTTGGTCCACTGTGTTTTATCAAATCCAAAGTCAGTTTTACAGCACTTACATCATGCTTCCCTCTGCTGACAACTTTTATGGAGATGCAGATTTCATTTTCCAGCAGGACTTGGCACCCTGCCCACACTGCCATAAGCACTAAATGTGTCCCTTAATTGTTTGATAAAAAATTAACCTACATTGTAGAATATAAGTTAAATTAAGAAAAAAAGAAACATTTAAAGTATGTAAGTAAAAAGCCTGTAGTGAAGTGACTGTTTGTGCAGTCTTACAAGTTTACATGTGTGGACTTTATGGACTGGGCCGTAAATTGTTTTTTTTTGTAAATTTAACTTTTACAATATTTCTTATATATTTTAAACAATTTTTTTTTCACATTTTATTTGAAAAACAGACTAAATTTAGGGACTTTTAAGATTTAATTCTGCACAGTCCTAAAAAAGTTTACATGTGTGGACTTTATGGACTGGGCCGTAAATTGTTTTTTTTTTGTAAATTTAACTTTTACAATATTTCTTATATATTTTAAACATTTTTTTTTTTACTTTTTATTTGAAAAAGACACTAAATTTAGGGACTTTTAAGAGTTAATTCTGCCCAGTCCTCAGCTAATTTTGCACAGTCCTAAGAAAGTTTACATGTGTGGACTTTATGAACTGGGCCGTAAATTGTTTTTTTTTGTAAATTTAACTTTTACAATATTTCTTATATATTTTAAACATTTTTTTTTTACTTTTTATTTGAAAAAGACACTAAATTTAGGGACTTTTAAGAGTTAATTCTGCCCAGTCCTCAGCTAATTTTGCACAGTCCTAAGAAAGTTTACATGTGTGGACTTTATGAACTGGGCCGTAAATTGTAAATTTAACTTTTACAATTTTTCTCATATTTAAATCTTTTTTCTTTACATTTTATTTGAAAAACAGACTAAATTTAGGGTCTTTTAAGAGTTAATTCTGCTCAGACTTTAGCTAATTCTGCACAGTCCTAAGAAAGTTTACATGTGTGGACTTTATGGACAGGGCCGTAAATTGTAAATTTAACTTTTACAATTTTTCTTATATATTTTAAACATTTTTTTTTTACATTTTATTTAAAAAAGACACTAAATTTAGGGACTTTTGAGAATGAATTCTGCTCAGTCTTTTGAGTTGTATAATGTGTCTGGTTGAGAATAGCATGTTCTCTTATACACGCGTCATATATTACACACTTTATCAGAGCGGACTGAGCTGAACTGCATTTACCCAGTTGAATGAAGCTATTGTCCCCCCGTACAATGTGTCTCCACGCATAACCAAGCTCGCGTTTTAAACCCGCCGTTGTCCTCAACCACAATCCCCTAGTGGTCTCCAACTGCTCCCTGCCTTAAGTTTCCGTTTAAGCTTGTCAGGGAATTTGGTCGTCAGCGTCTGTCACTAATGCCGGCCTCTCGCGCAGGCATATGGCGCGACCGCAGCTGTCTCGAGATGCACTTAGCACTGAGGATTAGCATGGGTCTGCTCGCTGCTGCTGACTTGCTGAGGAGCTTTTTTCTAAGCTTCATTTCTTTTTTTTTTTTTTTTCTTTTTTTTTTTGCCTTTCTTGGCCCGGTTATCCAGTGGTTCACCCGCGCTTTCTCCTCTAATGGGTGTCGTTTTAGGTTTTCCGAGGGCAGGCTGAATTATAGATGAGCTGCTTATTTACTGCCGCCAGAAATTGCGCCCCAAAACCTGCTGTTTGTGATTCTGCACAGCCAGGCAGAAAAGGTGAGAAAGAGCAGACTGCTCTCCAGAAGTGTTATGGAGGAGGTTTAGCCTCGTGTTTTGCAGGCAGGTTTCTGCGGCTCATGGATTGATGGTCCAATTTTTACACTTAGAATAGAACACTCCTACTAAACTACACTAATCCTAGTTAAAACGTTAGAATTTTCGAATGCTTAAATCTTTAAAAAATTTATTCACATATACAAAGACCTGAAAAGGTATTTTCCCCCTACAGATTTCTTTTATTTTTGCTTTTTTATTAACTTTAACTTTAATATCAGGCAACGACAACCAGAGTATATATACAAAGCACTTTTTAAATGATGATTTTATTTATTAAAGGGGAAAAAAAACTAACTAGAAATAGTGTTTGCCCCCTAAATCTAATAACTTGGTCGCGCCACCCTTGGCGGCAACAACTGCAATCAAGCCTTACTGATAACTGGCAACGAGTCATTAACATCTCTGTGGAGGAATTTTGCTCCACTCTTCTTTACAGAATTGTAAAGAAAAACTGTTTATGCTCACACCACAGCATCTTAAACAGATTTTCACTAGGCCACTCCTCCAAAACCTTCATTGTGTTTGTTTTTTAAGTCATTGAGAGGGGGACTTGTTTGTGTGCTTTGGTTCATTGTCCTGCTGCAGAACCCAAGCACACCTGAGCTTGAGGTCACAAACAGATGGCCAGATATTCTCCTTCAGGATTGTCTGGTAAACAGCAGAATTCCTGGTTCCATCTATAACAGCAAGTTGTTCAGACCCTGAAGCAGCAAAGCAGCTCCAGACAATCACACACTACCACCACCATGTTTAACATTCAGTTAGTTTTACACCAAATGTAACGAAACACACACCTTCCCAAAAGTTCCACTTTTGTTTCTAGCATGGCCTGTTTGTATAAATTCTATATCAAGTGTAAAGATAAGCCTTTAAAATATGGTTACATATGTCCCCTCATAACTTTTATCTATGTATGGGTGAACTTGTGTTTAAATAGTAGTGTAAAAGTGTTCATTTGAATTTTAAGGGTTAGAGACTAAACTGAATTATTTGCAGTGGAACAATATTGCATGTAAATATTTGTGGGAACTTTGTGACAGCGGTATCTTGGGAATATTGTCAAACCTGACACGTTGTTACCATCAGAATGAGTGTCAGAACTCATCAGCGCTTAAACCTTCTGGGTATTCAGATCACCTTTGGGCAAAATAGCGTATCAGTTTGAGCTTCTACCAGCCTGAGAAAGAAAACTGAGATTATTATTTAGTCAAAAAACCTGCCTGTCAGAACCAAGATGACACTGTTTATTATCATTATTTATTTTATGATAAACTAGTGCATCTCAAAAAAACAGAAAATTATTGAAAAGTTACTTTATTTCAGTAATTCAGATCAAAATGTGAAACTTTTTTTTTTAAATGTGTTACTTTTATTGTTGATGATTATGACTTACAGCTAATGAAAACCCAAAAATCAGTATCTCTGAAAATTAGAATATTATATAAGACCAATTGGTACTTTTATCAGTGTGGGCAGTGTGCCAAATCCTGCTGGA
The DNA here is from genome assembly GCF_023375975.1 of Astyanax mexicanus. NCBI lineage: Eukaryota > Metazoa > Chordata > Actinopteri > Characiformes > Acestrorhamphidae > Astyanax > Astyanax mexicanus. The sequence goes on from NC_064422.1 coordinate 5,911,083, forward strand.
AAATGAAATCTACATCTTCATAAAGGTTTTCAGTAGCACAGGGAAGCATGTAGAGGGAAGTGGTGTAAGATTTTGTGGGAAAACAAAACTGCACTGACTTTAGACTTGATAATAAAACACAGTGGATCAACACCAGCAGATGACAGACATGTCTCTCCAAACCATCACTGATCATCAGTTAATTTTTCATTTCATTTGTAAATCAAGGGAGCAGAGTCTGGAGGAAGAGTGGGGAGACACACAGTCCAAACTGCTTGAGGTCTAGTGTGAAGTTTCCACCAATCAGTGATGGTTTGGAGAGACATGTCATCTGCTGGTGTTGATGTTAGCCAGTATCTGGTGGATGGGGGTGGTGGAGTGGAGAGCTCTTATTCAGAATTTATGGAAAAGTAACAGTGAAAATAATGTCCTGACTTTTGATGGGCACGCTTCAATCAGTCTGCAAAGGTCATACATATTTTTAGCTAAAAAAAAAAGGCCCTTGTTTGTTTTAAAATGTCAAAAATCCATCACCCAAAGGTCTTAAAAATGGCAAAAACTCTAAATACAGTTTTTTTTGCACTCTTCCAAATTCCATGTGCAAGATAACATCTTGATTTAACAACAGCGGAACCAACAGCTTTATTTAAGATTCAGTTTTCTGTTAAGGGTGGGACAAAATATTGATAAACATTATCAATACGTAACCTCAAATATGGATTTAGAACTGAAGTTCTAAATCTAATTTTATTTCAAATTTTTCCCATTTTTCTTCCCAATTTACACGACCAATTACCCAACCCACTCATTAGGTCTCCCTCTATCACTAGTGATGCCCCAACACACCAGGAGGGTAAAGACTTACACATGCTTCCTCTGATACATGTGAAGTTAGACTCCGCCTCTTTTTGAGCTGCTGCTGATACAGCATTGCCGAGCAGCATCACATCACACTTGGAGGAAAGCGCAGCGACTCGGTTCTGATACAACAGCTCACAGACGCCCTGTGCTGCAGACATCACCCTAGGAGTGATGTGGGGAGAGAGCGCCATCTACCCACCCGAAGAGAGCAGGGCCAATTTTGCTCCCTCTGAGCACCGGCAGCTTATGCTTCATTTCTACACAAGCTGGCGCTATAGTCAAATGATGATAATTACTGGTATTTGTTTATTTATAAGTATGCTATCATGTTCAGTAACACAGATGCTGTTAAGTATCGTAGACAATTATCTTGTAATATATCGAGCAGTATTTTGATAATATTCTATCGTGAGATGGCCTGTGAGTCACACCTCCTATTTTTTATTTTTTTTTTGTAATACTTATGAACTGCTTTAATTTATTGCTTTAATAATAACTTGCATATCCCCAATTTTTCATTGTTGACCCTGTTTGCAGTGTATGAAAATTTAAATTTTATGCTAATTTGAAATATTGGTTTGTCAAAAATAATACAGGAGTTAGCAGTGACTATTTAGAGGGTAGTTGGGATTAAACAAACTAACAAACAAACAAAAAAATGCACCTCCTGCACCGACTTGCCAGTGTGGAAGAAGTCATGTTGTGCCATACAGGATCAAATAGTGTTCTTGATGAATATTTTTAATGAATGCTATGCAGAAATGTACACCTCTGCCAAAGTCCTTTAAGACCTGGCTGATTGGTTTATTGTACATTATGCACAAAACACACCCATGATTTAATTAAAATAAATTTGTAAATGCCTTCTTGCTTGTTTCCCATTTTGCATACTTTTCCCGTCCTTATGATAGCAAAGATACACTGACACGCCTCCTAAATCAAGATGCACGATTGCTGGCTTGCCTATAGATAGCTAAGATTGGGTCCATAATACATTTTCTTGATCTGGAGGGCAAACCTTTATAATAGTGGGCACTTAAACACCACTAAAATCACAAGCTTAAGCTTGGTCTTGTGTGTTTTTTCCTTTTTCTTATTATGATCATGGTCTTAATTCTGTCTCTTAAGTCTTAAATAGTTTTAAATAGAGGTCAGTCTTTTTTATTCATATTTTATATTTATTTTCTGGTTTATCTTCATACAAAAGGGTCACTGGATTGTAAGATGCATTATTCGAGACACTATAAGGATCTTCTAATTCAGTAGGTCTCGCTGCTGGGTGGTGGTGGTGGGGGGTAGCTAACTAAGTTAAGTAAAGCTAAGCTAAGTAAACAACACTATACAATCAAACGAGTGCTGGATGTTAATCTACACAGATGTCGCTCCTTGAAACTGTTTATTCGGGTGAAAAAAGTGCTTCCGTTTATTTACAGTAAGCTTAGATTCCCGAATTTCTCCAGCACTAAGGCTGGAGCATTAGCATTAGCAGCTAAAGATACACTGACACGCCTCCTAAATCAAGATGCACGATTGCTGGCTTGCCTATAGATAGCTAAGATTGGGTCCATAATACATTTTCTTGATCTGGAGGGCAAACCTTTATAATAGTGGGCACTTAAACACCATTTTCCCCACAAGATGGTAAGCCCCCCCCCCCCCCCCCATCCCCTCCTTGAGTTTATCAATGGAAATCACAAGCTTAAGCTTGGTCTTGTGTGTTTTTTCCTTTTTCTTATTATGATCATGGTCTTAATTCTGTCTCTTAAGATCTTAAATAGAATTTCCCATACCTGACTATGTTCTTGCTTTACTGTTTTTGTGACTGTTTCTATTTCTAGAACATTATACCTGTTTGACCTCAGTAAAGCAGTGTTATTTATTCTGAATCTGAATTTTCGCAGGAGCTTGCATGTGTTACAGTAGCTGCGCAGCCTTGGAGATGACAGCGTGGTGCTGTAATGTCCTTGTTGCTGCTGTTCGAATCAAAGGTGCTGAAGTACCTTCGCTACAAACAGAGAAAAAGATTTTAATCACTGGTGACTTTGTGTTCCAGCCTTTCATCTCAGCAGGATGAGGAAAAGAAACCGAAAGTCTCGTTTAATAGCTACAACAAGAAAACAAGCCTCTTTATTTCCTGTTTTTCCCCAACAGAGCCGGGCCAACCCAGTAAACGTGACCCCTCCCATCCAGGCTGTGGATCAGGACCGGAACATCCAGCCTCCTTCTGATCGCCCAGGCATCGTCTACTCCATCCTCATAGGTAGGATTCGTCAGACTGTCTGTACAGCAGCGGGGGTGCTGGGATTATCAGATTTTAGCTCTGTCTTAAAGGATGAATGTTTCTGTGATTGATGACGGTAATCATTTTAATGTTAGATGTGCAGTACCAGCCAAAACTTTAAGGTAGAATCGCCTGGAATGATCAGCTTTCAGTTAACAGCTGTGCTGAACTCATCAAGAGTTAATTACTTGAATTTCTTGTCTCTTAATAAAGTGTTTGAGAGCATCAGTTAAAGTAAAGTAGTGAAGAGGTAGAGTTACAGGTATACAGTGAATAGTGAATATTTGAATAATGTTTTTAATCCATATTATTAGAAGCAAGAACTGCTCAACTAAGTAAAGAAAAAATGACTTGAAATTAAATAGAGGTCAGTCTTTTTTTATTCATATTTTATATTTATTTTCTGGTTTATCTTCATACAAAAGGGTCACTGGATTGTAAGATGCATTATTCGAGACACTATAAGGATCTTCTAATTCAGTAGGTCTCGCTGCTGGGTGGTGGTGGTGGGGGGTAGCTAACTAAGTTAAGTAAAGCTAAGCTAAGTAAACAACACTATACAATCAAACGAGTGCTGGATGTTAATCTACACAGATGTCGCTCCTTGAAACTGTTTATTCGGGTGAAAAAAGTGCTTCCGTTTATTTACAGTAAGCTTAGATTCCCGAATTTCTCCAGCACTAAGGCTGGAGCATAAGCATTAGCAGCTAACCGCTATGCCACCTGACAGCACTACACTGAGGAACACTGAGTGCTCTGGTAAGGCAGGACAATATTAGCTAGCTGTTCATCCCACGTAGCTTGTTATCACGGTAAACACACAGGCTGCAGTCCGATATACTCCCTTCTGAAGAGCGAGCGCAGTTAGCGGGTAATGCTAATGCTGCTCCAACAGTGCTAGCTGGGGTTATATATATATATTTACATTTTAGGAATTATAATATATTATGTATCATACATTATTTAAGTAATATTGTATAAATGAAGTAATTGTAATTAGGTAATATTGTATGCAGAAATTAAGTAAAGTTTATTAAAATAAAGGATTGATTCAGTAAAAATAAATGAAGTAAAGTTTACTAAAAGAAAGGATTGATTCAGTAAAAATAAATGAAGTAAAGTTTACTAAGAGAAAGGATTGATTCAGTAAAAATAAATGAAGTAAGGTTTACTAAAAGAAAGGATTGATTTAGTAAAAATAAATGAAGTAAAGTTTACTAAAAGAAAGGATTGATTCAGCAAAAATAAATGAAGTAAGGTTTACTAAAAGAAAGGATTGATTCAGTAAAAATAAATTAAGTAAAGGTTACTAAAATAAAGGATTGACTGAAGTTCAGTTTCCTTATTTTTTCTAAGTAACATTTAATCTTGAAACCGAGTTGAAGTTACTTAAATTTATATGAAATTAAATTTACTTAAAAAAAGCCAATGCAGAAAGTTGCAAAACTTTTTTTAAGTAAATTTTACACATTCTTTTTTTCAGTGTTGTGTTCAACTCCAATTTGTAAACTTTGCCAACTCAAATTATATACTTAGACTAACTTTTTTTACAAGAAATTTAATAATGTTAAACTGAATCGTGAGATCACAATTTTGTTTCACCTCATGTACCACATGTGATGCGAATGGCAATAAAGTCTCCTTGAATCCTTGAATCCTTCCTTGTTAGTTTAGGCAATTGGTTAGCTGTAGTTTACAGTGCAATTTAATATTTCTTGTTTAGCTAAGAAGAAAAGTTTTAAGTTTTGTTGTTTGAAGTGTGATTTGCAAAATACAGCTTTCTTTACTAAACAGGATGGATCATTGAGGAAGGAAGGATCTGGTTAGGTCTGTAGGTCTACTCAGGGTCAGTACTGGAATCATGCCTGTCTCTCTATTAAACATGCTGCTGGGTTAAGCTTATTCTCCAGAGGAACCAGTGATTTACTAATAAGAAAGGCAGGTCAGTCTGTACAGCGAGAGGCAGATGCTTTGAGAAGATGTAATGAAGGCAGTAAAGCAGCAGGCCGAGGGGTGACTGAAGGGCAGTCGTTTTGATCCGGCATGGCCACGGGTTAGCCTATGAGCAACAGGGTGAGAAAGACGAGTGGAGCACAGCAGCCTTTTTTTTTTTTTTAAATAACACAGCTGAACAGAATATGTTCTTCTGTTCAGAAAATACTTCTGCTTGATTCTGAACCAGAATCAGAAATGAGAACATAAATGAACTTATCATAAGTTTCATGGGTACCACTAAAAGACAATAAGACTACCTTTATAAAGGGTTTATAAATGGTTAGGTTGTAAATGCCTTAAAAATCATTAATAATCAGTTATAACACATACGTAGAAAGAGCAACAATATAGATGGCTATGGGTTCACTATTTGGCAAACAACAGGTCATTGTTGCCCTTTCTACGTATTATAATATACGTGTTATAATAGATTTTGGTACCACTTTAAAAAAAGGCTACCTTTATAAAGGGTTTATAAATGGTTTACAATTAGATTATTAATGGTTACTAATTAGGTCATTAATAATCAGTTATAACACATATGTAGAAAGGGCAACAATGACCTGTTGTTTGCCAAATAGTGAACCCATAGCCATCTATATTGTTGCTCTTTCTACGTATGTGTTATAACTGATTATTAATGATTTTTAAGGCATTTACAACCTAATTAGTAACCATTAATAAACTGTAAACCATTTATAACCCCTTTATAAAGGTAGTCTTATTTTAAAGTGGTACTGTTTTATGTTGATAGAACTGGCACTAATTAGTTAGTTTAATAGCTATGTGTAGCCCACCAACTTAAAGTAGTACAAATGAAATTGGCCAGATGCATTCATTAGAAGGGCTATCCACAAATATTTGGACATGTTGTGTAATTTGACCAGGGGTGCCCAGATATATCTGTTCTGTTGTCTATGTATGAACCTTTAGACCAGTGAAGTATTGATTGGTTGGCGATTTCTTATAGATTGCTTACAGCTGGATGCAGGATCTGTATAAATCATGCTGTGCTACTAATACTATGTAACATGACTATGTAAAATCAGTATTGTGGGGAGATAAACAGCAGTAACCTGCTCTTAAAATATCCAGTTTGATACTGTTAATTATACAACAGTTAGTTCCGACCTCACAATCTGATTGGTTGAGAAGTGATCTAGCCGTGCTGATATATGTGATAACATCACAGCCTTCTCACACTAAACTTGTATCACTCCGCCGACGCGTTGCAGAGTAACGGCGTATACACACAGGACACCCGCAGCAGTGTTAGCTTAGCACAGGCTAGCGCTGAGCAAAGGCACGCTGGCCCGCAGCGCTGGCTCGTCTTTTGTGGAAAAATGGGAAAGAAAATCGCTCGGTTAATGCCGTCTGACAGCCAGAACGCTAACTTAACCAGCCAGGCTAGGCTAAGCTAAGTTAATGCTGAGCTAAAGCAAGCTACGCTAACCTAACCGCAGTCCAGCCAGCTAGCTAAAACCAACATCACCCAGCAAAACAAGCAGAAATGCTCAAAAACATGTGCAGCTTTCACCTAAAGACGACTCCACGGAGCAGGAGAGGAGAGTATTAGCGCCATTTCACGATCCTAACGTTACCATCTTCACTTATTCCCAATTTTGCTTTCAAGCTAACTTTCGTGGTGTTAGTCTGTATGAACCATACACCGTTTTGTAGTTAAGTTTCAGTTCTGTTACAGTTTTTGGTGGAAGGCTCAGTCAATATTAAAGCATATTTAAACTGAATTACTTAAAGTTCTTTGATTTATTTTCTTTATTCATTTTGTAAATAAACTGTTGTATAAAAGCAATAGATCACTCGAGGTCGTGTGTAATCACGAATTACGTCACGGCTGTGATGATCTACGGCACTTACCTTCGGCTCGTGCCTACGACCGAATCACAGCCGTGATGTTATTCGTGATAACACACTCCCTCTCGTGTTCTATTGCTTAAATAATGTAAAGCAAGGTTTTAAACTGTATTGGAAGGGTCGCCTGCTTAAGGGGTTAAACGTTCTGACATATCAACGTCTCTTTTTTCTCTTCCATAGGAAAACCTGTATCTTATGCAGACTACTTCTCCTTGAACAGCAGCACGGCCGAGCTGAGACTGCTGCAGCCCGTCAGCCGCGAGGAGCACCAGCGGTTCGACTTGGTGATCAAGGTAATAAGAGCTGAGAAATCTGACACTGTCACGATTTGATCACGGATGTCCCCGATAGATCATGAAGCCAGAGGAGAAGATTCAGAACAAGCACCAGACTCACATGGGGGATGAAAGTGTGTAATCTGTCTGTTAGCACAAATCCAGGATTCACTGTTATTAAAGCCCAATGCAGGAATCAAAGGACATGAAGACCAGATACAGTCAATCTGGACAAATCCATAATCAAAGTACAGGAAGTCCGATACCCCAGGGTATGAGGGAACCACAGAAATCCAAGAACACACTTTCTTCAACTTAGAATAGACTAGTGTACCTCAATAAAACTTGAATATTATAAAAAAAAAAGTTACTTTAGTTCAGTAATTCAGTTCAAAATGTGAATATAATAAATATAGTATATGGATGTGTTACACACAGAGTGATCTATTTTAGGCGTTCATTTATTTTATTGTTAATGATTACAGCTTAGAGCCAATAATAAAAAATAAAAAAAAACAATGTCTCAGTGTCAGCAGAGGTTCAGCATGAAGTGCTGTAAGATTTCGTGTGAAAACAAAACTGCACTGACTTTAGACTTGATAATAAAACACAGTGGATCAACACCAGCAGATGACAGACATGTCTCTCCAAACTGAACCTCAATTTACTGATCATCAGTAAATTTTACATTTCATTTGTAAATCAAGAGAGCAGAGTCTGGAGGAAGAGTGAAGAGACACACAGTCCAAACTGCTTGAGGTCTAGTGTGAAGTTTCCACAGTAAGTTGAATTTTAACTATATTGAGAGTTGAATTTTTAACTATGTTGAAAGGGTACCACTTTAAAACAAGACTACATTTATAAAGGGTTTATAAATGGTGTACATTGAGTTTATTAATGGTTACTAATTAGGTTGTAAAGGCCTTACAAATCATTAATAATCAGTTACAACGCATACGTAGTAAGGGCAACAATATAGATGGCTTTGAGTTTCAACAATTTGAGTTTCAACTGTGTAAAGAGTTGAATTTTAACTATGTGGGAAATTGAACAACAGAAAACTCTGTGGGGTGTCGTATTTTAATTTTGTGCAAAATGAAATTGTACCTATGTGGGGAGTTGAATTTTTATTATGTTGAAATTTGAACTTTAACTATGTGGAGAGTTGCATTTGATCTATGTGGAAATTTGAGTTTTAACTGTGTAAAGAGTTGAATTTTAACTCTGTGGGGAGTTGAATTTTAACTCTGTGGGAAATTGAATTTTAACTCTGTGGGGTGTCGTATTTTAATTTTGTGCAGAATGAAATTGTACCTATGTGGGGAGTTAAATTTTAATTATGTGGAAATTTGAACTTTAACTATGTGAAGAGTTGAATTTGAACTATGTGGAGAGTTGAATTTTAATTGTGTGGAAATTTGAACTTTAACTATGTGAAGAGTTGCATTTGATCTATGTGGAAAATTGAGTTTTAACTGTGTAAAGAGTTGAATTTTAACTATGTGGTGAGTTGAATTTTAACTGTGTGGGGAGTTGTATTTTAACTTTGTGGAGAATGAAATTGTACCTATGTGGGGAGTTGAATTTTAATTATGTGGAAATGTGAACTTTAAATATGTGGAGAGTTGCATTTGAACTATGTGGAAATTTGAGTTTTAACTGTGTAAAGAGTTGAAATTTAACTATGTGGGCAGTTGAATTTTAATTATGTGGAAATTTGAACTTGAACTATGTGGAGAGTTGCATTTGAACTATGTGGAAATTTGAGTTTTAACTGTGTAAAGTGTTGAATTTTAACTATGTGGGAAGTTAAATTTTAGCTCTGGGGAGTTGAATTTTAACTCTGTGGGGAGTTGAATTTGAACTCTGTGGGGAGTTGTATTTTAACTTTGTGGAGAATGGAATTGTACCTATGTGGGGAGTTGAAATTTAATTATGTGGAAAATTGAACTTCAACTATGTGGAGAGATGCATTTGAACTATGTGGAAATTTGAGTTTGAACTGTGTAAAGAGTTGAATTTTAGCTATGTGGGAAATTGAATTTTAACTCTGTGGGGTGTCGTATTTTAATTTTGTGCAGAATGAAATTGTACCTATGTGGGGAGTTGAATTTTAATTATGTGGAAATTTAAACTTTAACTATGTGGAGAGTTGCATTTAAACTATGTGGAAATTTGAGTTTTAACTGTGTAAAGAGTTGAATTTTAACTATGTGGAGAGTTAAATTTTTATTGTGTGGAAATTTGAACTTTAACTATGTGGAGAGATGCATTTGATCTATGTGGAAATTTGAGTTTTAACAGTGTAAAGAGTTGAATTTTAACTATGTGGGGAGTTGAATTTTAACTGTGTGGGGAGTTGTATTTTAACTTTGTGGAGAATGAAATTGTACCTATGTGGGGAGTTGAAATTTAATTATGTGGAAATTTGAACTTTAACTATGTGGAGAGTTGAATTTTAATTATGTGTAAAGAGTTGAAATTTAACTATGTGGGGAGTTGAATTTTAATTATGTGGAAATTTGAGTTGTAACTGTGTAAAAAGATTAATTTTTACTATGTGGCAAGTTGAATTTTAACTCTGTGGGGAGTTGTATTTTAACTTTGTGGAGATTGAAGTTGTACCTATGTGGGGAGCTGAATTTTAATTATGTGGAAATTTGAATTTTAACTGTGTGGGGAGTTGAATTGTACCTCTGTGGAGAAATTAATTGTAACTATGGTGGGAGTTTAATTTTTACTTAGTTGGAAGTTGGACATTTTCTCTGTGGAGAGTGGAATTTTAACACTGTGGACCGTTGAATTTTAAAACAGTGGGCAGTTAAATGTTTTAACAATGTGGGCAGTTGAATTTTAACACTCTGGGGAGTTGAATTTTAACACTGTGGGCAGTTGAATTTTAACACTGTGGGCAATTGAATTTTAACACTGTGGGCAGTTGAATTTTAACACTGTGGAGAGTTTAATTTTAACACTGTGGCAGTTGAATTTTAAAACTGTGGGCAGTTGAATTTTAACACTGTGGGGAGTTGAATTTTACACTGTGGGCAGTTGAATTTTAACACAGTGGGGAGTTGAATTTTACACTGTGGGCAGTTGAATTTTAACACAGTGGGGAGTTGAATTTTAACACTGTGGGCAGTTGAATTTTAACACTGTGGGCAGTTGAATTTTAACACTGTGGAGAGCTGAATTTTAACACTGTGGGCAGTTAAATGTTTTAACACTGTGGGCAGTTGAATTTTAACGCTGTGGAGAGTTGAATTTTAACATTGTGGGCAGTTGAATTTTAACACTATGGAGAGTTGAATTTTAACACTGTGGGCAGTTGAATTTTAACACTGTGGAGAGTTGAATTTTAACCCTGTGGGCAGTTAAATTGTAACACTGTGTGCAGTTGAATTTTAACACTGGGCAGTTGAATTTTAATACTGTGGAGAGTTGAATTTTAACCATGTTTGCAGTTAAATTGTAACACTGTGGGCAGTTGAATTTTAACACAGTGGGGAGTTGAATTTTAACACTGTGGGCGGTTGAATTTTAACACTGTGGGCAGTTGAATTTTAACACTGTGGAGAGTTGAATTTTAACACTGTGGGCAGTTAAATGTTTTAACACTGTGGGCAGTTGAATTTTAACACTGTGGAGAGTTGAATTTTAACATTGTGGGCAGTTGAATTTTAACACTGTGGAGAGTTGAATTTTAACACTGTGGGCAGTTGAATTTTAACACTGTGGAGAGTTGAATTTTAAACCTGTGGGCAGTTAAATTGTAACACTGTGGGCAGTTGAATTTTAACACTGGGCAGTTGAATTTTAACACTGTGGGGAGTTGAATTTTAACACTAGGGGCAGTTGAATTTTAACAATGAGAAATAACACTGTTTAACACTAAGGATAGTTAGGATAACTCACAGGGAATGAAATACTATTAATACAGTGATTTTAACACTGGTGAGATTTTCTGTGTGGAATAACTTTACTGATTGATGGAATCTGGCAGTGTGGCAGATGCATATAAATTTGATGGACTATGGGAAAATGCCACCTGTACCGTCCCAGCTGTGAAAGGGAGTGATGGTCTGGGGCTGTTTTAAATGCCTTAGGCTGGGCCCTGAGTTCCCCTGAAGGGACATCTCAACAGTGCAGCAAACAAAGACGTTCTGCAGAATTCTGCCCATCAAACTTCAGGACAGGAGTACGGGGAGGGTGCTTACAGATAATCTAACCCCCCAGTGCACAAATCATAAATTATGAAAAATATTTGTTTTGTGTGGACGGGCCTGCACAGAGAAAGCCCTGATCTCAAATTGTTGAACACCTTTGGGACGAACTGGAACACTTACTGTCAGTCAGGCCTTATTGCCCAACATCAGAGCCTGACCTCACCAACAGCATGGTGGGTCCCTATGGCCATGTTCCAAAATCCAATGGGAATCTGGCCCAGAAGAGTGGAGGCTATGGGAGTAGTGAAGGGCAGACCAACTCTTAACTGTTTCTTGTTCAGCATTTTAAAATGTTGAACAAGGTATCCACATATCCACATCCACAGGTGCATCTAAAAAAAAAAAAAATATCATTAAAAAGATACTTTATTTTAGTAATTTAGTTCCAACTGTGAAACTCATATATTATATAGATGTGTTACACACAGAGTGATCTATTTTAAGTGTTTATTTCTTTTATTGTTGATGCTTATGGCTTACAGTTAATTAAAACCCAAAAAGTGTCTCAGAAAATTAGAATATTATACAACACCAACTGGTACTTTCCGCAGTGTGGGCAGTGTGCCAAGTCCTGTTGGAAAATGAAATGTAAAATTTACTGATGATCAGTGATGGTTTGGAGATACATTACATTACATTACATTACATTACATTACATTACATTACATTTGGCAGACGCTTTTGTCCAAAGCGACTTACAATAGTCAAGTACAATGTAAAATAAGTTTAAAGGTAAAAACATCTTTGGATAGGGATAAAAGGAGGTCAAGGGGAATAATAGGATAGAGGAGTGAAGGAGGGGAAGAAGGAAATGAGGTTAGAAGTAGTTAGTGTGTTAGAGGTGTTAAGAGAGTAAGTGCTCTTTGAAGAGCTCTGTCTTCAGGAGTTTCTTAAAGATAGTGAGAGATTCTCCTGATTCTCCTCGGTAGTGGAAGGTAGTTTGTTCCACCATTGGGGAACTCTGTATGAGAACAGTCTGGATTGCTTTGTGTGAATGTTTGGCAAAGCGAGGTGACGTTCACTGGAGGAGCGCAGCGGCCAGGAGGTAGCGTAAGCCTTCAGGAGCGAGTGCAGGTAGGAAGGAGCCTGTTCTGTCATCACCTTGTAGGCGATTGTAAGAGCTTTGAATTTGATGCGAGCATCAACTGGTAGCCAATGGAGCTCAATGAGCAGCGGGGTGACATGTGCCCGTTTTGGCTGGTTGAAGACCAGACGTGCTGCTGCATTCTGGATCATCTGGAGTGGTTTTACTACACAGGCCGGGAGGCCAGTTAGCAGGGCATTGCAGTAGTCGAGGCAGAGATGACGACCGCTTGCACCAGGAGTTGGGTGGCCTGTTGCGTCAAGAACGGTCTAATTTTTCGGATGTTATAGAGCGCAAAGCGGCAGGATTCCTAGCAACCTTTGTCGGTGAGAGAGAGAGAGAGTCGATACTTATAGAGAAGTTGTGTTGAAAAGATGGTTTTGCTGGTATAACCAGAAGTTCAGTCTTTGAGAGATTTAATTGAAGGTGATGCTCCTTCATCCATGAGGAGTGACAGTTAGAGAGTCGGTGTCACAGTTACGAGTGAAGATCAGGTCTAGATGTTTGCCAGCTTTATGTGTTGGAGGGCTGGGGACCTGCTCCAGTTCGAAAGACTGCATGAGGGATAGGAAGTCTGTGAAGCTGGTACTGTCATGGTGGATGTTCATATCCCCTAAGATGAGCATGGGACAATCTTGCTCAGGGATAGAAGACAGTAGCATGTCAAGTTCATGCGTGAATTCGCCCATTTGTCCAGGAGGACGTTAGAGAACAATAATGGCAAGTTTTGCTGGAGTATTAACCAGTGTGGCATGATACTCAAATGTATTGAATGTGTTTGCCGGTAATAGTTGAGTATGTTTTAAGCCATTAGCGATTAATAGGCCCGTTCCACCTCCTCGTCCAGAGAGACGAGAAGTGTGGGAGAAGGAATAATAATTGGAAAGAGCCGCCGGAGTAGCAGTATTTTCAGGTTTGATCCAAGTTTCAGTCAGTGCCAGCAGTTGTAATGACTGATGATTCGCATAAGAGGCGATAAAGTCTGCTTTATTAACAGCCGACTGGCAGTTCCATTGCCCAACAGAGAATGAGGTAGTAGTGGGCGTGGTTTGTTTTAGTGGACGCAGGTTAGTATGATCCTGGCGCCTGTTTGTGTTTTTACGCCTTCTGTGCGTGCCGGAAATAACGGAGATGTGTTGGGAGCACATTTTAGGAGGCAGTAGGACGGGCTGCCTTGTCAGTGGCCTTGCTCGGTGGACTCGCGCAGGTAGACTCGCAGGTCTTTACCCGCGTTGGTCTTCATCCGAGAGGGTCTCAACAGCTGACGCCTTCGGCTGACGCCTCGGCGAGTGTGAGTGATAGTAATAGGATTCTAGATTGCGCACAGCTGCGGGCGATATAGGAAATCAGCGCCACCAGACTGTCTTTTAAAGCCGTGAGTAACGCCCCCGAGGTCCGCAAACAGAGAAAGTGTGAAAGAGGGGGTTTGCCACGCCCCGCTCAAGTGAGAATCGCCCAACCTTGTCCGAAAAAGCGCGCTGAAAAGCGCGTTTGCTGTTGCTGCTACAGCGTATCTGAAGTGAAAGTAAAGTAAAAAAGTAAAAGAGCAGTCTGGTGTAGCTTGAAGTTCCTGCTAGCCCTGCTAGTGTGCCCTTGTCTTATTTAGGAAATCAGCGCCACCAGACTGTCTTTTAAAGCCGTGAGTAACGCCCCCGAGGTCCGCAAACAGAGAAAGTGTGAAAGAGGGGGTTTGCCACGCCCCGCTCAAGTGAGAATCGCCCAACCTTGTCCGAAAAAGCGCGCTGAAAAGCGCGTTTGCTGTTGCTGCTACAGCGTATCTGAAGTGAAAGTAAAGTAAAAAAGTAAAAGAGCAGTCTGGTGTAGCTTGAAGTTCCTGCTAGATACATGTCTGATATCTGCTGGTGTTGATCCACTGTGTTTTATTATCAAGTCTAAAGTCAGTGCAGTTTTGTTTTCCCACAAAATCTTACAGCAATTCATGCTTCTCTCTGCTACTGACAACCTTTATGGAGATGCAGATTTCATTTTCCAGCAGGACTTGGCACACTGCCCACACTGCCAAAGGTACCAGTTGGTCTTATATAATTAAAAAAAAAAAAATTGAGACTCTGATTTTTGGGTTTTCATTGGCTGTAAGCCACAATAATCATCAACAATAAAAGAAATAAATGCTAAAAATAGATCACTCTGTTTGTAATACATCTATATAATATATGAGTTTCACACTTTCACAACTGAATTACTGAAATTAAGAAACTTTTCAATGATATTCATATTCAAATTTTCTGAGATGCACCTTTATCTTTCTTCATATAGATTATGTAGTTGTGGTTTGAAGTTTACATACACTCATCATCATAGACATAATAAATGCCAATAAAAGCAACATACACCTCACTCACAAATTGAGATGTTAACACTGTTCCAACCCCAGAATGTTCTGTCTGGTTGTGTGATTGAAGCTTTTATACAGCTGTTTGATTGGACACATTGTTTCCATTGTTTTTCCATATAAATTATTGAGTTACAAGATTTGGCATCCTTAAATTCATATATTTTTTATTATTTTATAAACAAAGTTTATTCAGAGTAGCACCTTATGCTTAGATGATTTGCACATCTTGGCTGGATTTTCTCAGTCAGCTTTATGAGGTAGAGTCACCTGGAATTCAGGCTTTCAGTTAACAGCTGTGCTGAACTTATTAAGAGTCAATTACTTGAATTTCTTGTCTCTTAATGTGTTTGAGAGCATCAGTTGTAAAGTTGTGAAGAGGTAGAGTTACAGGTATACAGTGAATAGCGAATATTTGAGTAATGTTCGAATCCTGATTATGAGAAGCAAGAACTACTCAACTTAGTAAAGAAATACTTTAAGAAATGAAGGTCAGTTAATCTGAAACATTTGAAGAACTTTGAACGTATCCTCAAGTGCAGTCATAAAGAACATCAAAAATGGTATGATGAAACTGGCACTCATCAGGGCCGAGTATTTTGGTTTGTTTAACACTTTTTTTTTAAAGTTACTACATGATTCCTTATGTGTTCCTTTATAGTCTGGTATAGTTATGATTTCAGTATTAAGTTACAATGTAGGAAAAAATGAATAAATAAAAAACATTGAATGTGACGGTGTGTCCAAACTTTTGATTGGTGATTGTATGTCATGGAACTAGCATTGTGTCCCATGACTTCTGGCATGCCCAATAGAAGCTGCAGAACAGTGAACTGACCTGTGGGATATGTGTTCCGGGTCTCTACTGATTTGATTGTGGATGGAATTGGTTTCTGATAAAGTAATGAGTCTGTCCACATGGACAACTTTAGCCAGATGCAGCCGGTCACAATCATTACCACCGTTATCCACGGCACGTCTGTCCACGGTGGGTGCTAATATTAGCCTTCTGTGATGTATTCCCAGTACACGTGCAATACTGTGGATTTGAGGAATGTTCAGAAATGAAATGCATCTGCAAATTGGCTGTTGATTGAGCTGCGCTGAGACTGTGCTGTGGTGCACAGCCTGGTGCTGACGTTTGGGCTGGAGTGGAGAGCTGTAATGAACATGCCCCCAAGATCAGGCCTGTGTGGACAGGAGCTGATATGTGGATGAAATAGTAGCCCTCTCGCTGGAAGCTTGGCCTGTAGATGCCCACGAGATCAAAGAAAGGAAGCAGGGCTGCATCCTGAGATATGTAGCTACGCAACCATGCTACATGGGTGGTGTACATGGTGAGCTGCTTCTGCACAGCGGGGGGGCTGGAGACTGAATATGAAGGTGTGTGTGTGTGTTTGTGTTTGTTTGTGTGATTGTGTAATTGTGTGTGTGTGTGTACACACTGGCAGATTTCCTTTATTAGAAATACCTTTAAGCTCAATCTTGAGCTCAGCGTGTATTTAAATGTTGTAGCCTAATTCATAGAACACAGTTCATTTAAGCCCATCTTTAATTATTACTTCATGATCACAGGGTATTTTTGATAGATGGACCACTCTTAACATTCTAAAAGCGCTGTGTCTCTCTGAGTGCTGTGTCTTTGTGAGCGCTGTGTCTCTCTGAGTGCTGTGTCTCTGTGAGTGCTGTCTTTGTGAGCGCTGTGTCTCTGTGAGCGCTGTGTCTCTGTGAGTGCTGTGTTGCTGTGAGCACTGTGTCCCTGTGAGCGATGTGTCCCTGAGCAAGTGCTGTGTCACTGTAAGGGCTGTGCCCTTGTGAGTGCTGTATCCCTGTGCCGGTAAGAATTGTCTGTGAGCGCTGTGTCTCTGAGTGAGCAATAGGTCTCTGTGAGCCGTGTGTCCCTGTAAGCAGTGTGTCTCTGAGTGAGGGCTGTGTCCCTCTGAGCGATGTGTCTCTAAAGAAGTGCTGGCTCTCTGTGAGCAATGTGTCCCTGTGCCTGTAAGCATTGTCCATGAGTGCTGTGTCTCTGAGTAAGTGATGTGTCCCTGAGCGAGCGCTGTGTCTTCGTGAGTGCTGTGTCTCTGAGTGAGCAATGTGTCTCTGTGAGTGCTGTGTCTCTGTAAACTCTATGTCCCTGTGAGTGAGTGCTCTGTCTCAGGGAGGGGGTGCTTGTGTCTCTGTGAGCAGGCACTGTGTCCCTGTGAGTGAGTGCTGTGCCACTGTGAGGGCTGTATCCCTGATGTGTCTCTGTGAGCGCTGTGTCTCTGTAAACTCTATGTCCCTGTGAGCGAGCGCTGTGTCCCTGTCAGTGAGTGCTCTGTCTCAGGGAGTGTGTGCTTGTTTCTCTGTGAGCAGGCGCTGTGTCCCTGTGAGCGAGTGCTGTGCCACTGTGAGAGCTGTATCCCTAAGTGAGGGTGCTGTGTCCGTAAGCGAGCGCTGTGTCTCCATGAGGGCTGTGTCCCTAAGCGAACGCTGTGTCCCTGAGAGCACTGTGTCTCTGTAAGTGTTGTGTCCCTGTAACTGCAAAGTCAAAGTCAAAGTCAAAGTCAAAGTGGTTTTTATTGTCATTTCAGCTATATACAGAGTACACAGTGAAACGAAACAACGTTCCTCCAAGGACCATGGTGCACATAAACACAGTGTAGACAGAACAATAGTGCAACAGTACAAAAGTGCAGACAGACAATACAACACAATACAGACAAAGAATGATAAATAACAAGACAGTGTGCAAATTTTGCAGTGTGCAAAAAAGACCAGGTGAGGTAGTAATTACTCTATTACACAGTGTGCAATAGAGTCCAGTGAGGTAGTAGGGTTTTTAGTGCTTTCCATTTTCTGGGGTAAGTGGGGTAAGAGTGTGTGTGCATGTACAGAAAAACCATCAGTTCAGTCTCTGCAGTTAAGGAGTCTGATGGCTTGGGGGTAGAAGCTGTTGCAGAATCTGGTCGTGCTGGACCGGATGCTGCGGTACCTTCTTCCCGAAGGCAGGAGGGAGAATAGTTCGTGTGAGGGATGAGTGGGGTCATTCACAATGCTGGTTGCTTTGCGGATGCTGCGGGTGGTGTAAATGTCCGTGATGGAGGGGAGAGAGACGCCGATGATCCTCTCAGCTGTCCTCACAATACGCTGGAGGGTCTTGCGGTCAGAGACGGTGCAGGTCCCAAACCAGGCAGTGATGCAGCTGCTCAAGATGCTCTCAATGGTCCCTCTATAGAAGAGTGTGAGGATGGGTGGAGGGAGACGGGCCTTTCTCAGCTTCCGGAGGAAGTAGAGACGCTGCTGGGCTTTCTTGGCTGTAGAGCTGGTGTTCAGGGTCCAGGTGAGGTTATCTGCTAAGTGGACACCAAGGAACTTGGTGCTCTTAACAATCTCCACAGAGGACCCGTCGATGTTGAGTGGAGAGTGGGTGTGTTGTGCTCTCCTGAAGTCAACAACCATTTCCTTTGTCTTGTCCACATTCAGGTGAAGGTTGTTGACTGTACACCAGTCTGTCAGCCGCTGCACCTCCTCTCTGTATGCTGACTCGTCGCCTTTGGTGATGAGACCCAGCACGGTTGTATCATCGGCGAACTTGATAAAGCTGTTAGAACTGTGTTTTGCAGCACAGTCATGAGTCAGCAGGGTGAACAGCAGAGGACTCAGGACACTGCCCTGGGGGGCCCCCGTGTTCAGTGTGATGGTGCTGGAGGTGCTGCCCCCGAACCGGACTGACTGGGGTCTCCCCGTCAGAAAGTCCAGGATCCAGTTGCAGAGGGGGGTGTTGAGGCCGAGCGAGCTTAGCTTCCTGGTGAGGTTCTGTGGGATGATGGTGTTGAATGCTGAACTGAAGTCTATAAACAGCATTCTGACGTAAGTGTCCTTGTTCTCCAGGTGGGTGAGGGAGAGATGAAGGGTGGTGGTGATGGCATCGTCCATGGAGCGATTGGGACGATACGCAAACTGCAGGGGGTCCAGTGAAGAGGGCAGTTGTGTCTTGATGTTCCTCATGACTAGCCTCTCGAAGCACTTCATGATGATGGGTGTAAGTGCAACGGGACGGTAGTCATTGAGGCAGGACACTGTGGACTTCTTCGGCACGGGGACGATGGTGGTGGACTTGAGGCACATTGGGACAGTGGCGCTGCACAGGGAGATGTTGAAGATGTCCGTGAGAACATCTGTCAGCTGGTCTGCGCACTCCTTGAGCACTCTGCCGGGGATTTAGTTAGGCAGCTAGGCACAACACCTGCTCGTCCGGCTTGGGCATGGTCTTTCTCGCCATCGTGTTGTTTTGTGCCTCAAACCGTGCATAAAAGTTGTTTAGGGCATCAGGGAGGGAGGCATCACGTTCACAGGACGGTGGCATTGTCCTGTAGTTGGTGATTGCCTGGATGCCCTGCCACATGCGCCGCGCGTCACCCGTGTCCTTGAAGTGGCTGTGGATTCTCTGGGCGTGTGCACGCTTTGCCACTCTGATAGCTCTTGACAGGTCGGCTCTCGCTTTCCTCAGGGCCACCTTGTCACCCACTCTGAAGGCGCGGGTCCTCAGCAGCGCACGTACCTCAGCAGTCATCCAAGGCTTCTGGTTTGGGCGTGTGGTGATGGTCTTGGAGACAGTGACATCATCAATACACTTGCTGATGTAGCCAGTGACTGATGCTGCATACTCCTCCAAATCAACAGAATCGCCTTCAGTAGCAGCCTCCCTAAACATGTCCCATGCAGTGCACTCAAAACAGTCCTGAAGGGCAGAGATGGAGCCTGCTGGCCAGGTTTTCACCTGCTTCTGAACTGGTCTGGAGCGTCTGATGAGTGGTGTGTATGTTGGAGTCAGCCACACACACATGTGATCCGAGAAAGCGAGGTGGGGGCGGGGCTCCGCCCGGTACGCGCTGGGGATGTTTGTGTAAACAAGATCCAACGTGCTCGCTCCTCTCGTTGCAAAGTTCACATGTTGGTGGAATTTAGGGAGCACTGACTTGAGATTTGCGTGGTTGAAATCTCCGGCGATAATAAACAGTCCGTCTGGGTGTTTGTTTTGCAGATCGCTGATAGTCCGATAGAGTTCACACAGAGCCTCTTTAGCATTAGCACCAATGCTAGCGCTGGGTGGAATGTAGACAGCAGCTATTAGCACGGTGGAGAACTCCCGTACTAAATAAAAAGGTCTGCACTTGACTATCAGGAACTCCGCCAGCAGAGAGCAGTGTTTGGCGACAGTCACAGCGTTGTTACACCATTCCGTGTTGATGTAAACACACACGCCTCCACCGCGGGTCTTCCCGGATAGAGCCGCGCTTCTATCGGCTCTGAACGCGGTTAGCCCGGCTAGCTGAATGGCGCTGTCCGGAATGTTGTCGTTAAGCCACGATTCCACAAAAACCAAAACACAGCAGTCTCTGAACTCACGCTGGGTAGTTCGCTGGAGTCGGATGTAGTCCAGTTTATTGTCAAGGGAACAGACGTTTGCAAGAAAGAGCGATGGTATAGCCGGCCGGCTAGGACTAGCCTTTAGCCCGGCTCTCTTTCCGCGCTTCCGCTTACGCTCGCACCGATTGCGATGGCACTTCCGCTGGGCTCCGGCGTCAGGAAACACCGCGGGCTGGCGGCCTGGGACTCTTAGCAGGCTAAGCTCAAGTAGCGTCTGCAGAACCTCGTCCGGTAGCGTGTTTTCTGGCTGGTTTCTCCACTGTAGCAGGGTCTGGCGGTGGTAGAACATGTGCACGGGTGTTCCGATGCACATATTTGCAGGAAATAAACGGAAAAAACGACAAATAGTAACACAAAAGCACCATTTAACGGACCCGGAGCGACCGCTGCGTGTTAACGCGCCGCCATCTTGGGTGGCGTTGTCTGTGGCTGCTGTGTCCCTGCAAGCCAGCACTGTGTCTCCGTGAGCGAGCGCTGTGTCTGTAAGCGAATTCAGTGACGTGAGGCCATTCATCTCTGCTCAACATTATTCAAAAGAACATTGATGCGTGTCGGCGACTACCAATCAGAAAGCGTGTTTTTTATATTAGCTCGAAACCACACCTCTGACTTTGGTTTCTACTGAAAATTTGTTCCCTTTT
This sequence comes from Astyanax mexicanus, assembly GCF_023375975.1. Classification (NCBI taxonomy): domain Eukaryota; kingdom Metazoa; phylum Chordata; class Actinopteri; order Characiformes; family Acestrorhamphidae; genus Astyanax; species Astyanax mexicanus. The sequence goes on from NC_064422.1 coordinate 5,932,065, forward strand.
CTTCACATCGGAGTTCACCTCTGGTAAAGCACAATCTCTCTCCTATCCAAATACTTTTATTATTCAGTTATGTGTTTTATATTATTTTAAATGGCGTAATCCCCTCAGAAAAAAAGAGGATTTCATTTTCCAGCACACTGCCCACACTGCCAAAAGTACCATTTGGTCTTATATTGTCACCTCCTTGCCCTGTTCCTGTCTGTTCTCATGTTTCTGTGTGTTATCCCCACGTGACCCGTGCTACTCTGTGTTTCTTCCCCAGTAATGTTCCGTCACGTGTGTCCCATTTGTAGCTCCGCCCTTACCCCAGGTGTGTCCCTCCTGTGTCACTTTGTCCTCGTCGGTCTTTGCACCTTCTCCTGTTGTTTTGTCTATCTGCGTTTTCTCTTGTTTATATCTGCGATTCCTTAGTTATTTACTCTGTGTTTATCTCCGTGTTTATTTCTTGTTTATATTTTGTTATTTTCTAGTTCCTTGTTTATTTCCTCATTCTGTTTTGTTTTCTTTATCTAGTTTAGTTATTAGTTTGTTTCTTTGTTTAGCTTCCCTGTTGTATGTTATCGTTAACCCCTTGTTTGTTTTGGTTCATTCTTTGTTTCGTGTTTACTTGTCTCTTTTGTTTATTTGTTGTTTATTTATTAAATCTCCCTTACCTGCTTTTACGTCCGCTTCCTCGTATTCGAATTTCCGGAGACACTGATTTTTGGGTTTTCTTTCGCTGTAAGCCATAATCATCAACAATAAAAGAAATAAACATTTAAAATAGATCACTCTGTATGTAATACATCTACATAATATATGAATTTCACATTTTGAACTAATTAATGTATTAAAGTAACTTTTCTGTGATATTCACATTTCTTTTTAGATGCGCTTGTATTTTAGATATTGCAAAGTAGCACCTCTTGGCTCTTGATTAGATGCACATCTTGGCTGGATTTTCTCAATCAGTTTTATGAGGTAGAGTCACCTGGAATTCAGGCTTTCAGTTAACAGCTGTGCTGAACTCACCAAGAGTTAATTACTTGAATTTCTTGTCCTCTCAGGAAAAAAGAGGAAATGCAGTTTATTTACTAAAACATAAGCAGTTTCTGTTCTTTTAAATGTTTTAAATTTGACTTCTCTTTGTTTTAATCTTATTTTATATTTATTTCCATTTTTCATTGTTATTCTTTTACATGTTTTTTTTTTTTTTTGACTTCTTTTTGTACTTTCTAATTTGCAAAGCACTTTGAATGACAGTTGTGTATGAAAGGGGCTATATAAATACATTTCCCTTGCCCTGCCTAAAATAACGTAGCTATTTAAAATTTTTGGTACTGTTTTTTCTCATTTGATTTTTGTTCATTATATTTGTGTTAATTTTATACAGTTTACTGAAGCACTTATCTGTGTTTTATGTGGCAAATTTCCACTGATTCACATTGGAAAATATCTGTACGTTTCTTCATATCTCTCTCGGGTTGATGTCAGAAGGTGCACAGCGAGAGAAAGTACAAAATGCGTGTTTGTTCGTGTGATGTTGTTGCTCGGTGCTCTTAGGTGACTAGAACACTGTCCTCAGTGCTGCTGTCTGCTGCTGGAGAAGGATGGGTGTGTTTAGTTCTCTTTTCTCTCTGCTCTGTTTCTTCGGAGTGGCCTGTGTTGGACAAATTGCTGGGAGGTGACAGTCTGAGTGAGGAGAGGGAAGCAGAAAGGAGGAGTGGAGTGAGTTTAGGTGCTGAAGAATTTCTTCTTGTTCTACCTTCACTAACTGAATGGACCTGTCAGACTCTCACACTGACAGTTATATCAAGGCTGCCAGCTCTCCCTGGTTGGCTCTAATCTCATGTTCCCACACATTCTCTCCCACACATTCCGTACTTGTTTTACGACTAGGAGTTCTTTTCCCAAAACAGACCCGATGAATGAATGATTTTCACCACTGCTAAAAGTTCCTACAGCTGCCACTCAAGATTATACTGATTAAACAAAACGCCGGAGTGAAGGAGGGTATGCTAATTAGCTAAACAGGCCATATGTGCATGTGATAAATCAGCGTATGTAACTACTGTATGTATACAACTTATGTACAGGGGAAGTCAATCACCTAGACTGCATGCAGACTGCTTCTACAAACATTACTGAAAGAATGGGTCTCAGGCTCTCAGGAGATCAGTGAACTTCAGCACTGTGGTACAGTGATAGGATGCAGCCCCTGTGCAACAAAGTCCAGTAGTGAAATTTCATCACTTACTACTAAATATACCCTAGTCAACTGTCAGTGATAGTATAACACAGTGGAAGAGACTGGGAACCACAGCGACTCTGTGCTCTGTCAGTGTAAAATAACAGCATCACTAAAATAGCATCACTACACACCTCCAAACCTGTAGCATGTAGCTTCAGATTAAATGAATAACAATAGAGTGTGGCGAGACTCATGGAATGGAGAGTTTCAATGGCTGAGCATCTCCATTCCATTCACATCACCAAACAGTGCAATGCAGGTGAGCAGATACTTTTGGCAATATAGTGTATGTCAATTCCTGCATTTTAGGTATGTACAGGCATATGAAAAAGTTTGGGCACCCCTATTAATCTTAATCATTTTTAGTTGTAAATATTTGGGTGTTTGCAACAGCCATTTCAGTTTATATATCTAATAACTGATGGACACAGTAACATTTCAGGATTGAAATGAGGTTTATTGTACTAACAGAAAAAAAAGCACACCTCAGGTGACTCTGTTTGTGGCGTGTTTGCAGAAATGGCTTCTTTCGCATCACTCTCCCATACAGCTTCTCCTTGTGCAAAGTGCGCTGTATTGTTAACCGATGCACAGTGACACCATCTGCAGCAAGATGATGCTGCAGCTCTTTGGAGGTGGTCTGTGGATTGTCCTTGACTGTTCTCACCATTCTTCTTCTCTGCCTTTCTGATGTTTTTCTTGGCCTGACACTTCTGGGCTTAACAAGAACTGTCTCTGTGTTCTTCCATTTCCTTACTATGTTCCTCACAGTGGAAACTGATGGGTTAAATCTCTGAGACAACTTTTTGTATCCTTCCCCTGAACAACTATGTTGATCAATCTTTGTTTTTAGATCATTCGAGAGTTGTTTTGATGAGCCCATGATGCCACTCTTCAAAGGAGATTCAAATAGGAGAACAACTTGCAATTGTCCACCTTGAATATCTTTTCTCATGATTGGATACACCTGACTATGAAGTTCAAAGCTCAATGAGGTTACCAAACCAATGTTGGGCTTCAGTAAGTCAGTAAAAAGTAGTTAGGAGTATTCAAATCAATAAAATGATAAGGGTGCCCATACTTTTGCACCGGTCAAATTTTGGTTTAATGCATATTGCACATTTTCTGTTAGTACAATAAACCTCATTTCAATCCTGAAATATTACTGTGTCCATCAGTTATTAGATATATCAAACTGAAATGGCTGTTGCAAACACCCAAATATTTAGAACTAGAAATGATTAAAATTAATAGGGGTGCCCAAACTTTTTCATATGACTGTACCAATACGTTTCAAAAAGTGATCCAGGACATATTGTTACTAGGCAGAATCTTTCATTTCTAAAAAAGATCATAATGTCATTGTGATCTGATGAAGCATCTGTGAGAAATCCATTGTGAACCCCCCCCCCCAAAAAAATAGGTGATACTTTAAGGTTCATTTTTGAACATGGTCAAATTCACACATTAAAGCTCTACTAGGTAGGATTGAGATTTTGCGCTCGTGGGCTCCCCCTACAGTTGTAGAGTGTAATAAATGTTTCAGGCGGATTAGTTTCTCTTTCTTGTTTTCTGTCTTTCACAGACATAATCGGTCTCTTCCCAGCTTCTGCCAGAGTGTCTGTATGTTAATTTGTAAAGAATGAACCTGTAGTCCTTGTAGAACTGTTAGAACTAAAGGTCGGAAAGCAGGTCGCAGTTCTCGCGAGCGTTGGTCGCGGCCGCCTCGGAAAACTTACAGAGTCTGGTTTGAGCTCAGAGGAGCTCCGGCACGGACACGAGAGCACCGCTATTCCTCCTATTACACCTCAATGCAGCGCTGCAGTGAGTTTCAAGCTGTAATTTTACTTCTTTAAAAAGATCAAAAATCAAGGAAATACTACCTAGTGCTGCTTTAAAATGCTATATTATGTTCACACATTATAATCCTAAATATTATGGCTACGTTACCCTTCAAACACTGGCAAGAATGACGACACAAGCGGCCAAAGAAACTTGAAGTGGTTTCCTTGTTAAAAATTGAATAGCCATTATATTACAATAGTGTATTGTGTAGTTTCAATGTTTTGTATCAACTTTTTTTCTTGACATTGCTAGCAGTTTGTCACAGTAACTAGATAGCTAGCTAACTTTAATTGTACCACCTTAAATGGTACAACAGATGGCAGAGGCTGCAGCATTTAAGGTGGAATGAAAAAATAAAATAAAATAAAATAAAATCTTCCTAACTTTCCTGTTCCACCTTACATGGTATAACAGACAGCAAAGACTGCAGCATTTAAGGTGGAATGGTAAAATAAAATAAAATAAAATAAAAGCTTCCTAACTTTCCTGTTCGACCTTTAATGGTACAACAGCCGGCAGAGGCAGAGGCTGTAACATTTAAGGTGGAATGGAAAATGTAATAAGTTAGTTTGCTAACTTTCCTGTTCCACCTAAAAAGGTGCAAAATAAAATCTTCCTAACTTTCCTGTTCCTCCTTAAATTGTACAACAGACAGCAAAGGCTGCAGCATTTAAGGTGGAATGGTGAAATAAAATAAAATAAAAGCTTCCTAATTTTCCTGTTCCACCTTAAATGGTACAACAGCTGGCAGAGGCTTCAACATTTAAGGTGGAATAGAAAAAAAAGTAATAATTTAGTTTGTTAACTTTCCTGTTCCACCTAAAAAGGTGCAACAGATGGCAGAGGTGGAACGAAATAAAATTTATAGAAAGAGGAAAAAAAATACTAAAAGTCTTTTACAAAAAGTCTTTTCTGGTCTGGGTTGGTAGCCAGAACCCTAGATAGTGCAAGACAAGACAAGACAAGACAGGATCAGACAGGGCAGGGCAAGACAAGACAGGACAGGATCAGACAAGGCAGGGCAAGACAAGACAAGACAGGACAGGATCAGACAAGGCAGGGCAGGGTAGGGCAGGGCAAGACAAGACAATACACACAACAGGATAAAACGTGAAGAGATAAAACTACAGGACAGGAAAGGACAGAAAAAGATAGGACAAGACAGGACAGGGCTGAGTAAGTCAAGATGTACCACAGGATAAAACAACACAAGAGAGGACAGAAAAAGGAAATACAGGACAGAAGAAGATAGAACTAGACAGAACAAGATGCACAACAGGATAAAACTAGACTCAAAAGGACAAGAAAATACAGGACAAGACACAACAGAAACAAGACAGGACAAAACAAGACAGGACATGATAGGACAGGAGGGGACAAGACACACAACATGATAAATCAAGACATGAGAGAACAACAGGATAGGAAACTACAGGGCAAGAAAGGACAGGGCAAGGCAAGACAAGATGTGTAACAGGATAAAAAAACACAAGAGAGGAAAGTACAGGACAGAAGAAGATAGGACTAGACAGGACAAGGCAGGACAAGACAAGGGGACAATACACATGACAGGATAAAACTAGACACGAACGGACAGGAAAATACAGGACATAAGCCAGGACAGACATGTCAAGGCAGGACAGCACAAGAATGGACAAGACACCCGACAGGACAAAACAAGACACAAGAGGATAGGAAAATGCAGGACTAGAGGTGACAAGTAAGGACAGGACAAGACACAACAGGTTAAAACTAGACACAGAAAATACAGGACAAGACAGGACAGAACTAGATACGACTAGACATGACAAGATGGGACAGGACAAGAGGGGACAAGACACATGACAGGATAAAACAAAAAACAAGAGGACAGGAAAATATAGAACAAGATAGAAGAGGACAAGACACACGATAGGATAAAACAAGAAACAAGAGGACATGAAAATACAGGACATAACAAGATTGAACAGGACAAGAGTGGACAAGTTAGGACAGGACAAGAAGCACGACAGGGTAAAACTAGACACGAAAGGACAGGAAAATACAGGACAAGACACGACAGAACAAGATAGGGCGAGATAGGACAGGACAAGAGAGGACAAGACAAGAAAAAAATGCTAGCCAAGACAGGACAGGGCAGGACATTTTTAAAATTACTTTTACTGTTTATATTTTAGGACTATAAGTTTTGTTAATATTTGTACAATTTGATCTTGTCCACTTTTCTTTTTATCGTGAATATTTTTTTAATTTTATTGTATCCAGTTTTGGTTTTATTTGTTTTTTCTCTTTTCTTAGTGAAATCAAAAATATTTTTTTGTTTGATGATTTTGCCACTTAGTTTTATTTAGTTTTATTTTTATATTTTTTATACAGTTCCACATTTAAGTTTGATCAAATTATGATTTAGGGTTTTTTTCTTCAGTCCCTTCAACTAAATGTAACCAACTAAAAGTAAATGCTCGACTGTAGTGAAAATGACCTTTAGTGTGTTCTGGAGTGAAAATACAGGTTGATTGGTTGGTTGATTGATTGGTTGATTGATTGATTGATTGATTGATGTGCTATCTGCTGATCTACCTCTCTCCTGCAGTGTGAGTGTGCATCACTCTTTTGGAGCACAGCTTCAGTGAGGCGGAGTTCTAGAAACAGCGCACAGTTCTGTTTCACCATCATTATTATTGTGATGTTCCAGGCAGATGTTCACTTTTTAAATCTAGCAGGCAGATCAATAAATGATGCGCAACCTTAAAAACTAAAACCATAGCACATAACAACAGCAACAAAAAATACTCTTTTTTCAAACACTTTGGGCCCTGTTTTAGTGATTTATAAGCAATCTTTCACTTCACACAACGTACAGTTTGATTTAGGGTTTGTCAGTGGGTCTTTGCTATCATAACAGCAGGAAAAGTATGCCTTGTGCGACTCGTAACATTGTGTGTTTTTTGAGCGTAATGTAAAATAAAACAATCAGTGTATTACTTGCTATTTCCCTAAAGAGAAAGGTGCACTTTGGCAGATTGCTATTTTAACAGTGCAGCTACCTGGATGTGTCCAACCCTTCTTAGCAGAGGAAACTGACCTGAAAAAATATATATTTTACTTTATATTCTGCTTATTGTTCCATTGCTTATGTGAAAGTTGGGTTTGTGTACTGCTCCGTATTCTTTTGTGCGAAAAAGCGGGAACAAAAAAGAAAAGCGGGAGTGTAGTTGTGTTAGGCACACGGCGAACGCCTGTGTTGCCAAGATCGCAATGAACGTTTGACTGTTGACATCTGTCTAGGTCATAGGTTTAATTACTGAACATTGATTCGCCCAAACTTTTATTAATAATTTGATGCAAACCATATGATTATAAACATGATCCATAATCTCTATGGTTGTTTTCGTCCAGATTTGAGTTTCATTACTGAGCACAGATGTAAAATGTTTATTAAGATGTCTCCCTTCCTGCTGTTTCTGAGGTTGGTAACTCTGATGAATGTATCCTGTGCAACAGAGGAAACTCTTGCTCTTCCTTTCCTGGGCTAGTCCTTATAAGAGCCAGTTTCATCATCATAACTTTTGTTTTTTTTTTCTTTACTTTTTTTCTTTGCTACTTTGAATAATGTAAAATATAAAACATTCTGGTTTAACACTTTTATTTTGTTTGCTATGTTTTTCTGTATAGTCTACTCATAGACTAGTGGCTGGAATTTCTCTAAACCTTAGTTTAGGTAATAAAATGTGTAAAGAATATTCCTAATTATCTCCACACAGATCCGTCTTCGAATGCAGATGTAATGCTAAGTAGCATCTTGCAGATCCACAGTGCTGGCACGCTCTGAATGTCACCAGGGCAACCAAAATAGCAACTTGGCACAAATGCAAAAAAATGTGTCTGTGCCAGAAATGAAGGCCCAATGGGAGCGTGACTTTTGCATCAGCTGGCACAGTGTGGGTTATAATAGCACTTTACTTCAAATTGAACCTCAGACATTTACAGCAGGAGACCTTAATGTGAATTCTAAAAAATATATATACGGCTTAAAAATGATGAGTTTCTTTAAATTTTACCAAATTGAGAACCCCTGGAATATAATCAAGAGGAAGAAGGATGATCACAAGCCATCAAACCAAGCTCCAAAAGCAGTGTGTAAGACTGGTGGAGGAGAACATGCCAAGATGCATGAAAACTGTGATTAAAAACAGGGTTATTTCAACAAATATTGATTTCTGAACTCTTAAATCTTTATGAATATGAACTTGTTCTTGCATCTTTTTTGTTATTTCAGCCATTTCTCATTTTCTGCAAATAAATGCTCAAAATGACAATATTTTTATTTGGAATTTGGGAGAAATGTTGTCTGTAGTTTATAGAATAAAACAACAATATTCATTTTACTCAAACATAAACCTATAAATAGCAAAATCAGAGAAACTGATTGAGAAACTGAAGTGGTCTCTTCATTTTTTTTCCAAAGCTGCATATAAAGGTTTTTGTGGGTTTTTTTTTTTACATGTCAAAACTTTGTTATTTAATTACAGTGTAGTTTTATAGATGCATATTTAAACACAGTTGTTGTAAAATACTCCCTGTATAACTTTCTTTTAAAACACGCAGTATTAAGAGTCTTGAGTGATGCAGCTACTCAAAGCCCATTTTACACCAGACAAACCTAGGGAAATTTCTATGCATCAGATTTGTTTTTTTGCGTTTTGCATTTTAACTCCCTCTAGAGTGGAAAATGGAATTCTTACTTTCTTGTATTTATTTTTCAAGCTGAGAGAGGCATGTGTACTATTGCCATAGGGCACATTTTTAGTATGAGCCAGATTGAACCAAATCAAAATACCTTAGGCTTAATTTAAATTCATATGTGTTTAAAAATGGAATTTAATTTAATTCCAGTAGCAAAAGAGTGAAAATGCCAATGACTCGCTGCAGAATATGCTTAACATTACCTTTAAAACATTTATGCATAATACTGCAACTTTGAAAGATGTCAAGTGCCCTTTATTAGTATTTCTTAAGTCACACAATCAATTAAGTGCAATACATACAGTACCAGTCAGAAGTTTGGACACACCTTTGGACACACCATCATCCAAGCAATGAAAACAAATTGATTTATTTAGTAAACAAAAAAGTATTAAATAAGCCAGAATATGTTTTATATATTTTAAATTATTCAAAAAAGCACATCTTTCATAGATGACAGTTTTGCACATTTTGGCTGTATTTTGTCAGTCAGTTTTATGAGGTAGAGTTACCTGGAATTCAGGCTTTCAGTTAACAGCTGTGCTGAACTTATCAAGAGTTAATTACTTGAATTTCTTGTCTTCTATGTTTTAATACATATTATGGCAAGAAAAAAATCCATAACTTTAAAAGTATCCTCAAGTGCAGATGTGATGATGGAACTGGCTCTCATCAGGTAAGCTCTCGAAAAGGAAGTGCAAGAGTTTCCTCTTTTGCACAGGGTAAGTTTATCAGAGTTACCAGTCTCAGAAACGGCCAGTTTACAGAGTATTTTGGTTTGTTTAACACTTTTAAGTTACTACATGATTTCTTATGTGTTCCTTCATAGTATAGGTAACTTCAGTATTCATTCATAAAGTAGGAAAAGATAAAAAATAAAAATAATCATCACAATGATTTTAAAGTTGTTATTTTAAGGTAGGAAATATATAATGATATATAATGTCACTGTAAAAATCAGATAACACCTCTTCCTCATAAAGTGCACGTGTGTTGCCACTGGTGACGAGCTCCATGCATTGGGAATGGAGCCCCAGTGAGCATGATTGGGCTCGTTTTCTGGATGCCCTCGATGGCTCCCCCGCTCACCCCATCTCTCTATCTGTTAGCTGGTGTTACAGGATTGGCAGATGGGATGTCCTCCAAGCTCATTCAGCAACATAAGCTAGCCTTCAGGGCGGGTGATATCATGTGATAAGGGGAGCCATAGCTCAAGGGTGGGAATTAGCATTGCATTCTTACTGGTATATCTTGTTTTTGTTACCTGAGGGAATATCTAAACCCAGTCTGCAATGATGGCATTTGATTTGCCAACCACATTAGGTTTAAATAAAAAAATAATAAATAAAACTTATACTCTTCTTTTTTTTTTTTTAAGCATACTCTATACATTACTGCTTAGAAAGCTTTCACATCTAGTTCTCTTTTAAAATAAACTGAATTTAACATGACCCCAAAAGGGAATCAGCGTTTTTTGTGTTCGCATTTTTGACAATTAATGTCTGGGTTTTTTTCTCAAATCATTTTTAATTCTCACTCGCTTTTTTTTTTAATCCATGTGGAATTTAGCAAAAGTATGATATGCTTTTTCTGTACAAATGTACAACGCATGATAAAAACTAAATATCCCAATGTAGCTGATTGATGTTATATGTATTAATCAACATCATATCGTATAGTATCTTTTGCTGAGATGCACAAAAGCGCCGCGCTGTTAAGATACGAACGTGCCAAAGTCAGAGCTCACCTGGCTCTTAAAGTAAATGGCAAGTGACACACTGATTTGGTTTATTTTACTTCATGCACAAAACACACATATGATTAATTAAGTGAAGGTTTTTTTATTTTTTTTTTTTATACACATTTCAATCCGTGCAGGGCATGTATTTTGCGCACTTACAATACCAAACACACAACGACACGACCTAAATAAAGCTGCACCATGCACAATTGACCGGGGGACTGTAGAAAAAAAAAAATAGTGTAAAAAAGGACCCTTAATGTTAATGGTGTTGAAAGTTTGACATACTGTTATAAACCCAAAAATTATTTAAAGACATTTTCACATAAGTCGATTTGTCTTAAAAAACTTTTTTTTCAAATACAGGGGTTGGACAATGAAACTGAAACACTTGTAATTTTAGTGTGGTTAAATTTGAGCAGCCTGGTGGCAAATCTTCATTAATTGCACATTGCACCAGTAAGAGCAGAGTGTGAAGGTTCAATTAACAGGGTAAGAGCACAGTTTTACTCAAAATATTCCAATGCACACAACATTATGGGAGACATACCAGAGTGCAAAAGAGGACAAATTGTTGGTGCACGTCTTGTTGGCGCATCTGTGACCAAGACAGCAAGTCTTTGTGATGTACAGTATCAAGAGCCACGGTATCCAGGGTAATGTCAGCATGTCACCACCAAAAAGGATCAACCACATCCAACAGGATTAACTGTGGACGCTGTAAGAGAATCTGTCTGAAAGGGATGTTCGGGTGTTAACCCGGATTGTGTTCAAAAAACATAAAACCACTGCTGATCAAATCACGGCAGAATTCAATGTGCACCTCAACTCTCCTGTTTCCACCAGAACTGTCCGTCACCACAATAAATTATCGTGGTCTAAAACCAGGTGTTTCAGTTTTATTTCTAACCCCTGTATATATGCATAGTACAATAAATTCCTTTCCATTGTTGCTGCACATCATCCAATTTAAAAATGATTTTTTTATTTTATTTTACTGTCTCTAAAGTATAATGTGCAGTTGGGTCAGTTTTTTTTTTCCTTTTTTTTAGATATGATTTATATGATGATAAAATGCATCATAATGCAATAAAATAGTGTGAAATAGCCCAGCTTTACATATACCCTGACTGCGCTTTATTATTTTTTTTTTCCACCTTTTGCATCAACTGTGCAATCATCACAAAATACACTTGCATAAAACTTGCCATAAAAGCTAAAAGCTCAGTATGATTGACTCTGTATCTACACAACCCCATCAAAATCTGTATTGATTAACTGTCAACTCAATTTCTAAGCAATCACTGCTCACAGCAAACGAGGAGAAGTTTACAGCCACTGGGATTTACGTCTCCGACACATTCCTCCAAGTGCAGCCAGTCAAGGTTGGGCTTTCCTTTCGTCAAATTGGGCAGCAATCAAATTCCACGTCCACGGAACGACTAGAGGAGGACCTTGATTCGGCCCCTGTGAGGGTTATTCATGGTGAAAATGGAACCCTGCTAGATACACAGCTGTGGATTGTAGATGCAGACATCACAGGCACTTTTATCAGCCAGTCATATCCGCTCTGACACAAGCTTTATTCCGTATGAGATCACATCCTGTCCTTCTTTTCCGTACCATCCCCGACATTTTCTATCAGTTTACTGCGCTGCCAACTGCACGTCAACCTGTCAATCATGCCTGCAGTATTCAAACAGGAAGCCTGCTAAGCCTGAGATTCATTATTAACCCTGTACACTACCCTTCCTCAGTCCATCAGCTTATTAAAGTATAAAATGTTTTTTTTTTTAACTCATGTTAAATAGATGAATTACACACAGAGTGATCTATTTCAAGCCAAGTCCTGCTGGAAAATGAAATCCGCATCTCCATAAAAGATGCACTGACTTTGTACTTGATATAACACAGTGGATCAACACCAGCAGATGACATGTCTCTCCAAATCATCATTGACCATCAGTAAATTGAACTTTTTATTTGGAAATCAAGAGAACAGAGTCTGGAGGAAGAGCTGCTTGAGGTCTAATGTGACGTTTCCACCAATCAGTGATGGTTTGGAGAGACATGTCATCTGCTGGTGTTGATCCACTGTGTTTTATTATCAAGTCTAAAGTCAGTGCAGTTTTATTTTCCCACAAAATCTTACAGCACTTCATGCTTCCCTCTGCTGCTGACAACTTTTATGAAGATGCAGATTTCATTTTCCAGCAGGATTTGGCACACTGCCCACACTGATAAAAGTACTGGTCTTATATAAAATTAAAATGTTCTGAGACATTGATTTTTTTTTATTTATTTTTTTATTGGCTGTAAGCCAAAATCATCAACAATGAAATAAATAAACTCTTAAAATAGATCACTCTGTGTGTAATACATCGATATAATATATAAGTTTTACATTTAAAACTGAATTACTGAAAAAAATGTAACTTTTCAATGATGTTCTAATTTTTTGGGATGCACCCAGGCCATTTAATTTCTCAGATCTATCAAATACACTACCATTAGCCTATAGGTATAATAGAAGATGAGCAAAGAGCACATTTTAGAGGTCATGTTCTAAAACATTGAGCTGGAGAACGACAGCAAGACACAATCATCTATAACCCCGTGTGTGTAATCCCCTCACGCACCACAATCACTTAAACACCATCTACTTCTGTCACACTCGGATGATTCGCTGGAAGTGTTGTGTGGTCTTCATCTGTGGAGGCACACAGTGCTGGAATCAAGCTTCTGTTGTGCTCAGAAGGTCACAGTTGGATTGGGGTTGACGTCATCTCAAAAAAAAAAAAACTATAGCTTGATACCCCAACTCTGTTATATGATTTTTTTTTTACTACTGTTCTGATTTGATTTGATGTTAAATTATTTAGGAATACACTACCAGTCAAAAGTTTGGACACATCTTCTCATTAAATGTTTTTATTTATTTTATTTTTTTCCTACGTTGTTAATTAATACTAAAGTTATCTAGACTATGAAAGAACACATAAGGAATCATGTAGTAACTTAAAAGTGTTAAACAAACCGAAACAAAAAAACTATGTGAAGCATATAGGCGCTCTTATCTGGGAGCTGCTAACTTGTGGTTTCTGTGGCTGGTAACTTTGATAAACTTATCCTGTACAACAGAGAAAACTCTTGCTCTTCCTTTCCTAAGGTGGTCCTGATGAGAGCCAGTGTCATCATAACCTTTTAAATGGTTCTTAGTTCTTCGCTTTTTTTTTTTTTTTGATTGACTGACCTTCATTTCTTAAAGTATGTTCTTTATTTAGTAAAGTATATTGAGTAGTTCTTGCTTCTCAAATTATGGATTATAACATTACTCAAATATTCACTATTCAGTGTATACCTGTAACTCTACCTCTTCACTACTTTACTTTAACTGATGCTCTCAAACACTTTAAGAGACAAGAAATTCAAGTAATTAACTCTTGATAAGTTCAGCACAGCTGTTAACTGAAAGCCTGAATTCCAGAGTCTACCTCATAAAGCTCACTTAGTTATTTTAAATGAGTTAATTATTAACCTATATATTAAAACATATTAAAGTAAGCCACTATGCTTTTAAACACAGTGTTTTCAATGAAACATGCAGTGCAGATGTGAGCAAATATTATCTGGCTAATATATCAGATTAAACTGCACTTTATCAGCAGTTTAGCTCAATTAAAAATAAGTATATTTGATAGCTGGGTCAGATCGAGACCAGATCACGTTCTCACCACAAGTGAACCGCTCTAGAAAAAAAAATAAAATAAATAATAATAATAATAATAATAATAATAATAATAATATCTGTGCATTGGGTGGGGCAGATTAAAGCAGAAGTTGGGGTCAAACTTGGTGGCATGATTGATTGCATTAAAAAAAAAAAAAAAACATCTAATAATATCAAATTCCAAATTAATCACCAGGTCTCCAGGTCTGTTCCAATGCTCCTCCACATACACAAATGAGTGTATAATAATAAAAAGTAATATGCAATATTAATACATATTTCTTAGGGGTGTATTATATTGTTTTATTCTTAGTAATATTTTGTTTCACAATTATGTATTGATTTTTGTCTACAGTATCGATTTCTATTGATTTGTGTTAGTGGTTTATTTAGGATTGCATTTAAACTCTGCATACTAGATTGCAGCGCTCTACTCTGTATTTAGATCCTGTTGTTATAATTGCATAAAAAAAAATAAACTGTCATATTTTAAAAGTAATGTTTTTTCTACTGTCAGTTTTTTTTTTATCTAATATAAGATTTACCAATTGCAATATATTGCCTTGCTTTCCTTTGTAAAAGAAAAGTGTATTTAAGTATATTTTTTAAAAGTATACTTAACATGGAAAAGTACATACTTTTAAAATTGTACTAAATATGTACTTAAATACAACTTATGGCAACTTAAGTATATTTCATTTGTGTTTAAGCTATATTTTAACACAACATAAAAGCATTAATTTTTGTGTTTTTTTTTGAGTGATTATTTTGTATAACTTCTGTGAACGTAGTAGATGTAAGTATGTGTTTTTTTAAACATTATTTTTAATACGCTTGAAGTATATTGTACATGTATTACTTTGAGTATTGATGCACATATTGTGTACCTTAATTCTACTGGGAAAAAAAATACACTGAAGGCACAATAAGCAGTATTTAATGCCACTTTATATAGGTATAAGTATCACATTATATTGTGATTTGCTAATTAGTAATACCTGGATTGTGATGCGTAACTTATAAATCAGTCCTTGCCCAATACACAGCACTAATATTTCTTTTACATTTTTTTTTTTGCTCATTTAATTTTTCCACTTAATTGGTAGAATGATGTCATAAATTGTTCGTTGTTGAATATATAATCTTAATTAATTCTTTTCATTTGATCATTTTCTTTTTATTTTTGAAGAATTAAGGTTTAAGACTGAATCATTTGTAAAGAATTGTATTGATTAACAGTAATTACTGATCTACACTGTTTTTTTTTATTCCCTCTCTCTTGTGTGTTTCTGTTTGAAGCAGGGCATGTAAGACTTGTGTACAGGCAGTAGGGTGATGTAGGGTAATTTGATATAGGTGATATTCCCTGTCTGTGTTTGAGGAAGGTGTTTTTTTTTGTCAGGATAGATGTTTTAGCTCATATTTACACTACTGTGGAGTGCTGTCAGTGTTAATGGGGGAGTGGCCTGTCCGAGGCTGAGGAGTTCTGCTGCTGAGTCATCAGTAAAGTCTTGCTCAGGAACATCTTCACATGAAGTCCTGCATTCCCCCTGCATTCCCCCTCAGTCCTCAGACTCTACCTGACTGCAGTCAGTGCCGCCACAGCCTGTAGAACACTTTCACACTGAGTGACACATGACCTGCTTATTTATAGGTATAGTAATGTTAAATACCATATGTGTATATTGATGTACTTCAAACCCTTGGCTGTGGTGTTGGCTTTGTCTAGTTTGGTTTGGTTTGGTGTGGCTTGGCCTGCTTGATTTGGCTTGGCTTGATTTGGCTTGGCTTGGTTTGGTTTGGTTTGGTTTGGTTTTGTTTGGCTTTGCCTGGTTGACTTGGCTTGGCTTTGTTTAGATTGGCTTGGCTTGGTTTGACTTGGTTGTTTTTTTTGGCCTGGCCTGGCTTGGTTTGGCTTTGATTAGTTTAGCTTGGTTTGGATTTGTTTAGGCTTGGCCTGGATAATTTGGCTTGGCTTGGCCTGGTTGATTTAGTCTTGGCTTGGCTTTGTTTTGCTTGACTTGGCTTGAACTGATTGGCTTGGCCTAGCCTGGCCTGGTTGATTTGGCTTGGGTTTGCTTAGGGTCTGCTAACATGCTGCTGTGGTATAGAAGTTGGTTGCTAAGGTGTTGCAGTGGTATAGACGTTGGTTGATATCACTGTGTTCATCTGCTATGAGATATTATGATTTACCTGAAATTGGTAATCATTGGTATGGTAACCAATGATTTATAAAGGAAAATCATGAAAATTATCAGGGGGTTCCCAAACTTTTTCATGCCACTGTACAATATATGTCAGGTTGAAGCAGTATCATTATCAGTGCATTATCATAACAGTGGATTATAATGATATATTATAATGGGATAAATATACAGCATTACTTTACAGAAAAAAGACACTTAGTGTATTTTCAACGAAATAAACAGACAGTTGAAAGTGGAACTGTGGAGTGTAGAGTGTGTTGACCTTGTTTTGGTTGTTTGTTTAAGTTTCAAAGCTCCTCCGACCCCAGAGCCCACCACTGAGAGACCACCTCAATTATCTCTTTATGGTATGTTTAGCCATAATTACACGCTGCAGCGTACGTCGCTCTCCTTCCACTGCTGCTGCTAATTGCTGCAGTTTGTGCTTTTCATCTGGAACCGAAATCTCTCCAGTGCTGTGTTATTGTCAGCTGCAGTTGTAGCGCGCAGCAGAGATCTCTAATTAGCATCAGAAGCCCGGTCTAATTAGGATCCCTCTTAAGCTCTTTTGTGGTCAGACTTGATGAAAGCTGTGGATAGACGGGCGCGGTTCAGAGCCGGCAGAGGATGCAGGGAAGAACTCGATCATTGCTCGCGGACGCTTTTGTCTCTTACATTGGCAGGAGTCTTTACAGAGACGGCGTGTTGGATCAGCCTGCGAGCAGATCAATAGTTACTGCGGCTCCATTGCGTTTTCATAAAGACCATCACCATTTATGGGCCACGTGCCCTTGGATTCGGACCAACAAATTGGGAACGACTTGGATTAATAGAGTGCGGCCTTCATTTGTTTGAGTGGAGGAGGGCGGCTGCAGTCGATACTTCCATTCTCGCTTAGCTTCAGCGAGCGCAGCCTTAACCTCAGCTCCTCAGCTGGCATCATCTCTTCTCTTTTTTTTTCCCCAATGATCATTAATTAATACCGTTTTAATAGACTATAGTCAATTAGTTTCATATACCATCATTTTTCTTTGGTCTGCCCCAAAATGTGTTCCAACTAATATCATAATATTATGGTTTTGCTAATATATTTCAGCCTTCAGACTCAAGACTCTCAAGGACAGTGTACTTGAGAAGTAAAGAGATATATTATCTAGTCAGTTTTCTGTTTCGTACATGCACTGTATTGCTAAAAGTATTGGTTTCTTTAGTTCAAGGGTCACAAATAGGCGGACCGCGGTACCGATCAACCACTGAGAAGGATTTAATTCTGACCGTGTTCATTTAAAGCGGCGGAACGTTTATTGTCTTTATGGTTTACGTGCTTTACAGCACAGTAAACTTACAGACCAATCACGTGTGCTGTAAAATCACCAAACGCTCTCCTCTGCCGCAGGCGCGCTCTCTCTTTACTCCCAAAACAACCTTACCTCAAAACTAAGGCAACCCCCAGGGGACAAAAAGCATTGGCAACTTCCCCCATCAGTTTTACCCACAACATAATAAAGTCTGATACAGTAATAATATTAAAGAAAATAAAACTGCTGTTTTTTTTTTTAAAAGCTGATATTTTGGCCAAGTTAAGCAAACATTTCTCCATATATTGTACGATTTATCATTCATGTAATTATTATTATTATTATAACAGGCAGGCGCAAATCTAATATAAATAAAATCAAATAGAATAAATATAGCATTTTGAAACACAGTGAACATACAGATTCACATTATTAGACTCGATATGTTAAATTATTGAGGGTGTTTCCATTTATTTTATGATTTAGGTTGATAATGTAATTATTGTGACAGGCCTTTTTAAAACAATACATATTGTTGAAATATACTAGTATTTGTAATTTGTTTTGTCTTTCAGTTGTTGATAAAACACTTACAGAACTACTATAGGCTTCTTCAGTAAACAGAACAAAACATTGAATTTTAACACAAGTTAACATGGGCGACGGTCCGGACCATAGCCTGATGAAATTTTCTCTAACTGGACCAAACTGAATTCTAATTAAATACCCCTGCTCTAGTTGGATGGTCCATATTCAGCTAACATTTAATTGCATGTGTATTATTAAATGTATTTTAACTCTATCAAATCTAACCCTACACATAACTCTAATCTTGACCATGAATCAGCCATTAAACCTAATTCTATCCTTAAACCAAACCTAACCCTTAAATCTAACCCAAACATATTCTATCTAAGTATCTTAAATAATTAAAATATTTTCAGGTTGAAGTTAAGTGTAGATTTATATTTATTAGAAATAAAAAAACATTTAATTTCACCTTAGAGTTCAATTGCATTTGATGGACAATCAGTTGAATGTCAGTTGAGCATCTATGAGGCATCTATAATGAATCGTCTAAGGAAAGTGTTACCAAAGTATTCACTCACCCAACAAATTCTGGTGTTTCAATCACTTCCATAGTGAGCCACGCTTCTCTGTCTTGGCAATTCAGTGGACAAGTCTGGGTTTGGTGGTTGCCAGAATAAACTATGCTTGTCTGACTCCATTGTGCCAAGTAGGGTTGCAACGGTATGAGATTTTCACGGTATGATAACCGTCTCGGAAAATACCGCGGTATCACGGTTATCACGGTATCACAGTTTGTTACATATATTATTAAACTGACCCTTAAAGAAATTACAACAAAGTTTTTTTGTTCAATTAACTATTTATTGTAGAAACTACACCATCAGGTGAAGGAAACCATGTTTTTCCACTACTCTTAAGGGCATTAAGACTGTATATATATATATAAAAAGTTGGTATATAACCAGATACTGCAGAAAGAGGGGATTTATTTCTGACATGATCCTCACAATAGAGATTTCTATTTTAAGGCTTTCACACCTTAAAACCTTCAACATATGAAAAACAGGCACGTCAGAATTTGAAAATGAACGCATGTAAATGAATGGCGTCTTTCACATCCAGTCCGGCCAGCACCTTTACACGGACATGTGAATCCATCGTAGCACGCACTTCACGCCTGTACCTGCGTGCCCAAATTTCGGATAACTCAGCGCTTTTGCGGGCGCTTACCGCATGGGTTGTGCACGACTACAAAGAAGTTTTATTTAGGTTATTTAGGTAAAATTATAAACTGAACACATACTTTGCGCTGCACAGCGGGGTGGTGTTCTCGGAGATGGGAGAACAGGTTTGATGTATTTCCTCCTTTAGCTGTGACTACGGCCACATTGATTACAAGCTTGTTGATTACAAGATTACAAGTCTGTTTTCAGGCTGTTTGAATGAGCGAAATATGATCAGAATTATGTTAATTAACACTAACATAGAAGCATAGAACTATTATTTAATAAAAATGATTTTTAAGAGCAGCTAAACACAGTGCGGAGAAGTTCACGTGCGAGAGAGAGACACAGAGAGAGAGAGAGATTTGCGTGTTCTGATGTGAGCTACTCACAGGTAAAGGTTCTCTTTTATCTCCTCGTGCTCATTTTAGTCCAATTCATAATTCTGCAGTTTCTCAGTGTTTTCTGTCGTATTTTGCGGCTAGCGCGAGCGCTTACAACTAACACCGCGGACCGCGAGGTGCAGCCGCGCTGCCGCTGTTATGCCGAATCCGACTCCCTGCTCAATCCGACTCCCGCTTCGCGGACAGAATCGGCACAACACCTCCCGCTGTAGAACTGCGGGAGTGAAAACAGCGCTTATAACTAAGTTAGTTAAGTTTCACTTTCAGTTTTCGTTATTTGGTTCGTTTTCATTAACAATAATAATTGGTTACTTAGCATTAACATTGTGATTATCACACCAGAGCTTTATTTAAAAATAAAATATATAATTAAAAAACAGATGCCTACATCTCAGACTATTTTCTGGAGCCCAACCCGACCCGGCCCGAGGAATGTGGTGGGAAATCTCGGCCCGAACGGACCCGATTTCGGGTCGGTCCTCGGGTCAGGTCTGGTTCGGGCAGAGAATCTAAGCTCTAGTCTGATGCACTTTCTGCCGTTCTCACCGCTGTGTGCTGAGTAGCTGAAGCGGAGCAGAGTTGCGCATGCGCGGGTGACTTTCTCCGCTGGCACCCTAGTGCCAAGTGTAAAGTTTGGTGGAGGGGGATTATGGTGGTTTTTCAGGAGTTGGGCTCGGACCCTTCAATGCTTCAACAAACCAAAGGATTTTGGACAATTTCATGTCCCAAACTTTGCAGAAACAGTTTTTGGGGCGACCCCTTAAGGTTTCAACATGGCTGCTCACCAGTACCCAAAGCATGGTCTATAAAGAGACATGGATGAGCGAGTTTGGTGTGGAAGAACTTGACTGGCCTGCACTTCAACCTTTGGATAGAACATATTTAAAATACGAGTTAGAGTGGAGACTGTGAGCCACACCCTCTTGTCCAGCATCAGTGTCTGACCTCACAAATGTTCTTCTGCAAGAATGATCCTAAATTGACAAAAACAAGCTCCTAAACCTTGTGGAAAGCCTTCCCAGAACAGTTAAAGCTGCTTTAGCTGAAAATGGTGGGCTTAAGAATGGGAAGTCACTCAAGGTCATAAATACGTTTGGTAAACATGTTAACTGAATATATAAATAATAATTTTGACGAAGTGATATTTTATGGTGTTTTAGTTAAAATAATAAATGTTTTTTTCTTATCTCACTTCATCAAACTGTTTAAGATTGATATGCCAGAATGCTCTCTGTGTGAAAATGTCTCTCCTGATTCCCGATTCCTATCTCTGATTGCAGGCGGAGCAGGACAATGGACATCCACTGCCAGCCTTTGCCAACCTCCACATTGAGGTTCTGGATGAGAATGACCAGGCGCCGTACTTCCAGGCACCATCCTACCACGGCTTTATCATGGAGTCTGCATCGGTGGGCACCACAATCTCCAGCAGTGCCAATCTCTCCTACCCTCTCACCATCATCGCTCTGGATAATGACGTGGAGGAGGTAAGATCCAATCATAAAGCATTGTTGATGTTTGTCTTGTTGATATATATATATATATATATATATATATATATATATATATATATATATATATATATATATATATATATATATATATATATGAATGAAATTCCTTACAGTCCTAGCCATAACTTATATTTTTATCTTAATTATAATGCATGCAAAAGTTTCTATGAATAGATATGTAAATTAATGGTGGTCTCTTTCCCAAAGTTATTTTCACATTATCAGTCTGAAATCACAAGTCTTTGTTTGTTTGAAGTCTTTATGGACGTGCTGAATCCACTATCTTTAAATCAGAAGGATTTAAGAAGGTGCAAAAGTGCATAAACCCAACTTTCACATCAACAATAAACAGAATACAAAATAAAATAACATTGCCGTTCCTGTAAATGACCTGATCACGCCCCTTCACAGCGTGAATGAGCAGCTCATGAATGAGTTTCCTTTGCTGAGAAGCGTTGGATATGTCCGGGGAGCCATTTTGCCAAAGTCAGAGCTCACCTGACTCTTAAAGGGAAATGCAAGCGACACACTGATTGGTTTACTTCAAGTTACGCCCAAAACACACTCATGATTACTTAAGAAAATTAGCACATGCTTTTTGCATGTTTTGAGCCACACAGGGTGGGTGTACTTTTCCAGTTGTTACGATAGCAAAGTCACACTGACACGCCCTAAATCAAGCTGCACGCTGCACGAATGATGGCTCGCCTGTTTTTAATAACTGATATTTTTACTGTATGTGGTGTTTGTTGTCTCCTGTAACCCGTAGCTCACACTTAACCAGAAGCCTGTAGGTATTAGTGAAAGTGTTGGTTGCAGTGCTTTGGGTTGAGGTGTGAAGTCCTCTTCTACTATTTTTTCTCTTCCTCCATTTCTCTCTCTCTCTCTCTCTCTCTCTTTTCTCCCGTGCTGTCCTTTCTTCCACCGTATAATTTGCCTAATGCAGTGCATGATTGCCGTGGTGTGCCGTGTTTTATTGATTTGTGTTCGTGCTGCCAGCCAGGGGCTTTGAAGTGTCTCATTTGGAACGTGGTGAATTTCGAGGACGACTTCCGGCTGAAGCGAACAGTCGTGTAATGGGGGGATGGAGTGTAGGAGAAGGCGTGATGTCTGAAACCGTAAATAATCCAATCCCTTGCGTGTTCTTTCTGACAGGGTTTTTTATTCATTTATTTATTTATTTATTATTTCACCAGTTCCAGCATGACGGCTGCTGGTAGCACAGTTCCTCATTCTAATTAGTGTTTAGGGGATCTCTGTGTGTGTTAATGGGTGTGTGTTTAACCCTTAGAGCCCTACCGACGGATTTTCCTTCAAGAATCGCATTGTGTGTTCTCAGCTTAATTACTCAGGAATGCTTTAAAGTATTCGAATAAACCATATATAGTTAGAAAGAGCAGAACCTACTCTTTCTAAAAATAGTAAATAATAGTTAATCCCAGTGCGATAAAGCATCTACAAGAAACCTATTGAGAAAACACCTAAAAAATTAATTTAAAAAATCTCCTTTGAAGTTTCTTGTTTTATTCTTCCATTATAACTCTATTTATTTGCTCGAAACACATAATCAGTTGTATTTAAATTCACTTCCAGGTCTCTGAATTAGAATTAGAATTAGAAATACTTTATTGATCCCAGGGGGAAATTACAGTTATTACAGTAACAACCATTTATGTTGAATAATAATCACTCAATCACTCAAAAATTACAATATTACAATAAAATTAGCTGTAATAATAAGTACAAGAACACATACTGTAATTTAGCAGAAAAAAATAATAATAATAAAATAATAATAAAATAAATAATAATAATAATTATTATAATAATAATAATAATTAAAATGATTGCACAACCTATTTATTCCAGACATTAATATTGTATTGAGTCTTGTTAATTACTATCGCTTAGTGATAACCGTGAGAGAGGAGTTATAGAGTTTGATGGCCACTGGTAGGAATGACCTCCTGTGGCGTTCTGTCGTGCATTTAGGATGAATAAGTCTTGCACTGAATGTGCTCCTGTGTCTCATCACAGTGGCATTAAGTGGATGGGAGCCATTATCCATGATGGCCTGCAGCTTAGATAGTATCCTTCTCTCAGACACTGCCATCAGAGAGTCCAGGTCTACACCCACAACATCACTGGCTTTACGGATCAGTTTATTGATTCTGTTGGCGTCTGAATAAATTGCATGATGTCATCATTGCCACTGATTTCTCAAAGTGTTGAAAAAAACAATATTATTCACTTCATGAACGCTTCACACATATTTATATGATGTTTTTAACCAAATAATATCAGTAAATGACCCAAAAGTGTCCACAGAAAAAGTGTGAAACTACCTGCTTTACTCAAACTAAAGCTAGGTATGGTGTGCGCACTACTTTATATAGTTTTTATTTTATTGCACATTTTTACTAAGTAGTTATTTTGCACTGAACATTTTTATTTATTTAGACTAAAAGATTTACATTTTGGTGTATAGTTTTTATTGTGTGTCCTAAATAAAAGTGTTTTTCTCATCATTTAGTGGAATAGCTCTTTTTTTTATTATGATATTTGGTTTTATTTTAAGCAGGTTGTCACGGCCTCGCTCTGTTCCCCTGCGTTTTCCCCGTTTCCTAGTGTGTGTCTCCTGTAATTTTCCGTCACGTGTGTCTAATTTGTAGCTCCGCCCCTTCCCCAGGTGTTCAGTGTTTCATGTTACTATATATAGTACCTGTTAGTCCATGTTTATCCGTCGGTCTTTGCACCTTCCTCTGTCGTTTGTCTAGCCACGTTTGCTTAGTTAGTTCACGTTTTTTGTCACGCTACGTTTATCTCTTGTTTATTTCTAGTTCTCTGTATTCCTACGTTTATTTCCTGTCACGTTTAGTTCCTGTCTGTTTCCTTGTTTATTATCTGTATGTATATATTTACGTATTTATTCCTTATATATATATCCCTAGCACTGTTTGTTTATTATCTGTTTAGTTTAGCTCCTTGTTGTTCTCCTAGTTTGTTTTATTAACCCTCCAGTCTATTTATTTTATTATCTCTGGTTTGTTTTGGTTTGTTTCTTGTTAATTTACGTATTAAAGTCTGTCTTACCCGCTTTTACGTCCGCCTCCCGTCTGGTCCCTCGTTACATAAAGCCGCGTCTAGTTCGGAGGATGAGGATTACCCTCCCACGCGAGCCCGCTTGCCGCTTCCTCCGGGATCTGTTCTGCACCCGGCTTTCCGAAGTCCACTCGATCTCCTGGAGGAGGCATCCCTCGGCCTGAACCAGCAGCGCCGGTCCTCAAGACGCCGTCTTCTGTCCGCCCGCCTCCCATGGCGCACTCCGTTTCAGCGACCCCTCAGCTAGCTTCAGCGGCTAACCTGCTAGCTTTTCCTGCGGCTGCTGCTCCAGCCTTCTATTCGGTGGCGCGGCTAACTCAGTTAGCATCCCCTGCTGCCACGATGCTCTCATCTCCGGCTTCTTCAGCAGCCCTCATCTCCACGCAATCACCCACAGCCCAAGTCTCCAAGTCCGCTCCTGTGTCTGAGCCAGCGGTGCCCACCGCTCCTGTGTCTGTGCCAGCGGTGCCTACCGCTCCTGTGTCTGAGCCAGCGGTGCCCACCGCTCCTGTGTCTGTGCCAGTGGTGCCCACCGCCAATGTTCCTGTGCCAGTGGTGCCCACCGCCAATGTTCTTGTGCCAGCTGTGCCCACCGCCAATGTTCTTGTGCCAGCGGTGCCCACCGCCAATGTTCCTGTGCCAGCGGTGCCCGCCACTCCTGTACCTGTGCCAGCGATGCCCACCGCCTATGTTCCTGTGCCAGTGGTGCCCACCGTCAATGTTCCTGTGCCAGCGGTGCCCACCGCCAATATTCCTGTGCCAGTGGTGCCTATCGCTCCAGCTCCAACGCCAGCCGCACCCGCCGCAGCGACTGCTCAAGCTGCACATGTCGCTGTGCCTGCTCAAGCTGCACCCGCCGCCGCGCTTGTCCAAGCTGCACCCGTCACCACACCCACGCCAGTTCCAGCTCCTAGGACTATGTTTGGCCCTAGGCCCCGTCTACCCAGGTCTGCCCCAAGGGCCCCGGACCTCAGCCCTAGAACTGTGCCCAGGCTGGCCCCACAGACCACACCACAGACTTTAGCCAGTCCTGGGCATCCCCAAGTTTATTTTGTACCCCTGTCGCTCCCTGTTCTGGTTCCTGTGTCTGTCTGTGTTCCTGTTCCTGTCTTGTCTGGTTTCTGTGTGCCTGTACCTGTCACCGTGTTCGTGTCTGTTCCTGTTAATGTTTTTGTTCCTGTTCCCATGTCCAGTCCCGTCCAGTCTCCTGTCTCGTTCAGTGTACAGTCTAATGTCCAGTCTCCGTTCATGTCCAAGGTCCAGTCTACAGTCACGTCCCCGGTCCAATCTCCTTTCTTTGTCTAGTTTCCTGTCCAGTCTTCTGTCCAATCTTCTGTTTTGCCTCATGTTAAGTCCCCAGTCTCATCTCTTGTTTTTCCCGGTCCTCCCCGCCGCCGGCCCCCGGGGTTCGTTTTTACGCGCCTCGGGAGCTGCGCGTTTAGGGAGGGGCTTCTGTCACGGCCTCGCTCTGTTCCCCTGCGTTTTCCCCGTTTCCTAGTGTGTGTCTCCTGTAATTTTCCGTCACGTGTGTCTAATTTGTAGCTCCGCCCCTTCCCCAGGTGTTCAGTGTTTCATGTTACTATATATAGTACCTGTTAGTCCATGTTTATCCGTCGGTCTTTGCACCTTCCTCTGTCGTTTGTCTAGCCACGTTTGCTTAGTTAGTTCACGTTTTTTTGTCACGCTACGTTTATCTCTTGTTTATTTCTAGTTCTCTGTATTCCTATGTTTATTTCCTGTCACGTTTAGTTCCTGTCTGTTTCCTTGTTTATTATCTGTATATATTTACGTATTTATTCCTTATATATATCCCTAGCCCTGTTTGTTTATTATCTGTTTAGTTTAGCTCCTTGTTGTTCTCCTAGTTTGTTTTATTAACCCTCCAGTCTATTTATTTTATTATCTCTGGTTTGTTTTGGTTTGTTTCTTGTTAATTTACGTATTAAAGTCTGTCTTACCCGCTTTTACGTCCGCCTCCCGTCTAGTCCCTCGTTACACAGGTGAAAATAAATATCTAGTATAGTAAATCAGTTTTGTTATTAGTTGGAATATTATTTGGCCATATTGGTCCTAATTAAAATACTGAAAGGCATAGGCTGCTCTGAGTGTCAGGTTGTTTTTAGTATCTACATGTATCCTAGAGGTGTGATTATTGATTATCAAGGAAAATAGTTCCGCCTGATTTTGTTTCTCCATGTGTTTTATCAAAGTAATAAAATATGTAATGAACTATCATCAATATTCGTATGCTTTCAACTCATAAACACTCTAGTCCTAAAAAGTTTATAGCATGTAGCTGTCTGAAGTAAAAAAAAAAAAAAAAAAAAAAAAAAACAGGTGCTTGGTAAAAGTTTCACCAAAACATGAACAGTTCCAGGAAAGTATAACAATTCTGCTTCCTTTTACATTTTAAATGATTATATTTTTGAGCAGCCGTATGTCTTCTGGAGTAAAAGAGATCAGGGCATGTGACTGTCTGATATAATTACTGTGTTATAAGACCTGAAAGAGGAACTGAAAACAAAAACAGAGATAAAAACACACCAAAACAGCCTAGATTTCTAAGGGTTAAGCTTGAAATAAGAGCTTAGCTGGATACACACACGTGAACGTGTGTAAGAAATGAAACTCGTGTAAGGTTAATAATGTTGTGTCTTCCCTCACGTGAATAAAAACACTCATCTAGAAGGTTTTCCTCTCAGGTTCTTGTTAAATAGCCACGCTCACCCTCAGATCGAGCCCACGGACGCATTAGCCAGCAGTGCAGAGAGAAGGGTAACAGCTCGCGTAATGGAAGTTGCCAGAAGCGCAGAAAAACCCTCACGGGCGACTGCGTGACTGCCGGCGGGATTCGGGTCAGTGAGGAATTCTGATCAGCTTCCTATAGAATCCCTGTTATTCTCCTGTGAGATAAACGCTCTATCACCACTAGTGCTGCATTAAGCTTCAAACACCTGGAACTGCAGGTCTATAATACTGTTAATACCCTATTGTACAGGTAAGACTTATCGTATGAGTCTACTTGCACTTTTCTTGCACGTTTTCCACCATAAAGGATCTCTCGGTTTGCTGTGTGTGTGTGTGTATTTAAGCAATATTGTAAGCAATAATCCAGCTGCTCCCAGTGGTGTTAAATGACATGGCATTTTGGTTGTATTTGGTTTGTAAGTGCTGCATCGTTGCTAGGTTACACTGCATGTGGCAGAGTAATCCTTTGGTTACAGATCTTTGGTTACAGTGCATTACCGGCTAATAATGTCACTCATAAAAAGACTCTCAGCCAATCACATTGCAGGGTCAGAACTAGCTGTGATATAATTGATGTCTTTTTTTCTCATATTGATATTTTTTCAATCATCAAACAAACTTTAATATCAAACAAATATGATCTAAATAAACATAAAAAGCACTTTTAAAATGATAGTATATATTAAAGAAGAAAAAAAAAAGTTTCCAAACTAGCCCTGTTTTAAAAAGTGTTTGACTCTTAAACTTAATAACTTGGTTGTGCCACCCTTTACCTTATTTTTTTAACTAAAATCCTTAAATTTGCCCAAAAATTGCAACAGTGCACCTCATGTTTAAATACATTTTACCGGTCAGGTTGTAAGTAAAGCCACTCCGCTGAATTACAGTGTATAAAGGAGTTAACATTGTTAACCATGACTATAACTGTGTAGCCCTGTTAACCGGGGCTGGATAGCACTGCTAACCCCACCTGGCCATGCTGCTAACTGGGGCTGGGTAGCCCTGTTAACTGAGACTAGATAGCACTGCTCACCACACCTGGCCATGCTGCTAACTGGGGCTGGCTATGCTGCTAACCAGGGCTGGGTAGCCCTGTTAACTGGGGCTGGATAGCACTGCTAACCACACCTGGCTATGCTGCTAACCTTGGCTAGCTCTTACCCTTGGACAAAATACTGTAATTCTAAGCTTACTATAAATAAACAATTTTGCAGAAAATAAATCTGTGTAGATTAACATCCAGCGCTCGTTTGACTTAAAAAAAAATCCCCCATTATAAGGGAAACATGGTGACACACTTGCTCATTTCGACGCAGGTATTCTTACTACTGTTGCTTAATGCGCCTTGTAATCCAGTGGACCTCATAGTCCGAAAAATACGGTAAATAGAAAAACTCAATGCACTGTTCCACATGATTAAGCAGGCCACAGGTTTCAAGTAATATGGGAAAGAAAAGAATTGCAAAACAGGTATTTGAAGCTTGTGAACCCCAAGGTGTAGGATCCTCCAGAGGCTTTCAGTTCCCTGAGAGGGGTAATCTTTAAAGGGTTGAGTAATCTTCACAAAAGGGACATTTGTTGGTATATTAGAAAAAGTTGCATATGTCTGTTATACAAGTCCTTATTTGATCTGAACACTTTACTGCAGTGGGGGTTGAATATTTTTCAACTCAACTGTAGATGGAAGTAGTATGAATGTGACTTTTGTTGTCCTCAGAATTCACTGTGGTAGTTCCCTCTGCGTTTGCGGTGGTGAGTTATTTCAGGAGCTGCTGAATTCGAGGTGCTTTAACCCCTTTCACACTGACATTGCGGTTTGATTGATGTTCCTTGCAGACCAAAGATCCCATGGTACGAATCTCCCTGGACAACTACGGCAGCATCTTTGCTGTGACACCCAGTGGGCTGGCGCGCTACCTGACACTTCTGAAGCCCGTGGACCGTGAAGAGCAGCAGAGTTATAGCTTCACAGTAAGTACTGCATGCCACCTCTCCTCTCTATAAGCCTGCTTAGATCCTTCAGTGCTGCTTCTCGTCCTCTCACGCTTACTCAGGGTTCAAGCTGGTCCTTGAAAAATCTTAAAATGTCTTAAATTAAAATCTTGATAATTAAGGACTTAAATTGTCTTAAATTTACTGTAAATTTGCTATAGGTATTACATTTTTAGATGGTGCATTTAATGCCAGGCTAGCGTAGAGCATAAGGTTAGCATAGAGCTAGCTAACAGCAGAGAGCTAACTGACATTAATGAGAGAGAACTAAGGTTAGCGGAGTTTACCTTAGCAGAGAACTAGCTAACGTACTAACGTTAGCAGGGAGTTAGCTACGTTTCTCCCCCTAACAATTTGATCGTGGGCTCCCCCTACAGCTTTTCTGGCTTTCACAGACATATTCAGTCTCTTTCCAGCTTCTGCCAGAGTGTCTGTATGTTAGTTTGTAAAGAATGAACCAGTAGTCCTTGTAGAACTGTTAGAACTAAAGGTCGGAAAGCAGGTCGCAGTTCTCGCGAGCGTTGGTCGCGGCCGCCTCGTAAAACTTACAGAGTCTGGTTTGAGCTCAGAGGAGCTCCGGCACAGACACGAGAGCACCGCTATTCCTCCTATTACACCTCAATGCAGCGCTGCAGTGAGTTTCAAGCTGTAATTTTACTTCTTTAAAAAGATCAAAAATCAAGGAAATCCTAACTAGTGGGGCTTTAAAAGTATTAAATTTGACTTTTAAATGGAGCAAGAACCCTGTTTTACTTTAATACTTTAAGTAGTTTTTTTTTTTTAACTTTTACTTGACGAATAAGCTTTAGTTGGCTCTTCAACTTCTACAGTACAAGTATATTAACCTCCCGAACTCATTTTTCTTTGCTATTAGGGCTAATTGGTACTTGATTAGTGTAAAAACAAAAAAAATTCTTACATGTTGTAGTTTTTAGGAAAAATGATGTCAACATATGAGGATTTTAGTTTTATCTTTCGATAGTACACAATAAAGTCGCAATTATTAATGATGTGCAAAACAGTTATTTTGTGACTGCTTCAACACAAAGACGAAACAAAGTAAAAGAACATAAACATTTATTGAATAATATATACTGTATAATGGCCCCATACGAGGACACCAGGACCTTGTAGAGCAGAATTTAG